>NW_015150700.1:1039809-1046643 GCF_000732505.1 Cyprinodon variegatus
CCAAAATTATTTCAACGGAAGGTTTCCAGATGGATATGCGGAACAAATCCATCTGGCGCAGTCAGTTTAGCAGCTGGCTTATTTGAGGGAGAATTTCATGTAAAGTTTAAAAACCTGCATTCCTGTCTTGCATTTTGACACTGTGACCCACCACTACTGAGCACACAGCAAAGAAACTCTAGATGGCTTCATCAAATCCTAAATTCTTCTTCGCCTGACAAGGAAATGTTTGCTTGTCATCTCTAACATATAAAACCCAAACTATGTCAAGTGACTGCAGACTGGTACAGGTGTGGTTGATCGCCCGGAGGCAGAGGACTGAGGATCAAAACACTTCCTGCGTGACTCACTTCTCATTGTCGTAGTACAGTTTCCCAAAAGCCCATGCCACGATGATGGGAAACGGAATACCTGGAAGCAGAGAGATGGGTGGACAGGTGAGCCATGGACGCACACAGGTGGACAGACAAATAAATGGTCAGACAGATGGACAAATAGCTTTATAATCTAACAGGTGAAGACATGGACAGTCAGAGTGAAGAGTAGACAGTCTGGTGGAAAGGGAAGTGAGACAGGCAAGGGGAGACAGACAGACGGATAGACAGACCAACCGATAACCGACCCCAGCCAATGCAGATGAACATCCACTTCCTGAGTTTATCGGTGGAGTAGGTAAGGACCACGGCGGTGTGCAGGTAGCATCCTTCACCAAACATCCAGAAGAAGTTTGTCACATGAAAGTAGTTATAGGCTGCAGTCACCAACCTGCACCACACCTGAGGAGGAGGAGGATGAAGAGATGTCAGCTTATTGGGATTATTTTAAATTCTCTTTTAGTCTAATTCAACATGATGTTCTACATAAATGGACATTTTGCTCCATTTGAAGCCGAGACATGTGAACCACACAATGAGCATGCTCCTGGGATGCCTAAGAAACCCCACACAGACTCTACCCTTCAATTTACGAGCCTTTTTTCTGCCTAATTGACTCTTGGGAAAGACTTTATAATATGTTTCCCGGACTATAAGCTCAATTTAGTAGATATCAGTGGCTTATAGCCCAATGCGCTTTTCACAAAAAATTTAATGGCCGCGGCTTATAGTGAGGTGCGCTCTATAGTCCGAAAATTGTCCAAAAAGAACCAGATCAGGGTTTCTAAACGTTGCTGGAGGTAAATTACCATTGACCTGGACTACTTTAAGGTACATGCTGGTGAGAAACAAAAAAAAGAAACGGAACCAATGAATCACTTATGCTACATTTAGACCACACGCGATAGAGACCGCACAAGCAGCTGGTTTACATGCAAGTCTTTGGTTGACGCACATCAAAAGATCCTGCAGTGCATTTTGAGCAGCCGGAACTGTGCATTTTGACGCTTTAAAGCAACGCCTATAAGCTTCTGACCATTTAAGGCATGGGATGCGCTCCTCAAGCAGTAGCTGCTGGAGTTAGAAAAATTTAACGATGCACGAGAGCAACCAATCAAAGAAGCTGATCTGAGGCTGACAGGGTGAAAGACACAGCTCTGCTGATGCGCAGCGATATGATCACTCCAATAAAACAGTGTATTAACGCCTAAATCAACTTAAAATGTCGAAACCTAAAAAAAAAAAATGTTTGATTTTATTATTCTGGTGCCTCAGTTTGGATTACATACATGAAAAACGCCTTCCAGCCACCACGAACATTAACAGAAAACCCAGAAGAGGCGACCAGGCCAGAGGCTGCCATCGGTTGGAGGCTGCCAAACATATTAAAACTATTTTTTACACACTTATAACAGTAAATATAGCAAAGCCGCTCTCTTCACCATTGAACACAAGCGCAGCAGGAGTATAGGATACATCTGAACACACTTTACTGGACGCGGTTCAGGAGTGTCAAAGATGCTCTTGAGGCGCGTCGGACCTTAATGTGGACAGGCATCAAAAATGAAACAGCAGAAGCTTTTTTGCTGCTTCCAGCGCTTACGTTCTGAACATAGCATTAGGCAGACAATAATTGCAAAAGGAACATGTTGCAAAGGGGCTCAGATTGCAGGGTTATGCTGTGTGGGGAGGAGGATCAGATCACCTTGTTGCTCTCTGTAACCGAGGGATTCATAGTTAGCTGTACGATAAACCAGGTGGCGTTCCTCAGGATGAAGGCTGAGATCAGATTCCAGTGGATGATGTTCCTCAGACAGCGGATGCTCCTGGAACAAACGCATACATTCATTCATTAAGGTTTCTGGACAGTTCTCTGAAGGATCACCGCGGATTTAAAGCTTGAGGTTTGGATTGGGCTGCTCTAACACTTTATTAATTAATTAATTTGTCTCCAAGCTGTTTTGTTGTTTATTTTTTGGGGATCATTGTTCTGTTGACCCAGTTTTTTGATGGAGAGAAAACAGATTCAATATATTTTTGTGTATTTGTAAGCTGTGTAAACATGTTGAAGTTCTGGATGATTTGTATGTTTAAAATGATGACTGTTAAATAACTTTCTGTGAGAACATTTAGGTATTTTTCAAATGTGTGATCTAATGCACACCATGATATATTAGATTATGAGATTTCAGTTAAAAATGAAATTGAAACCAAATCAAATTTACTCCAACTTCCACAAATAATTCAATATGCAGGACTTCACTGATACACAAGGACAAAACTGCAGTTACAAACAGATAATTTTGTAAGTGAAAACTATTTTGTAGGCTAATTTCATGCTTCCAGGAGCCTCATAGATGTGTGCGCACATGGGGGGTTAAATCGCTGTGGAAAGCTGTCATTTGAATTTTCTTCAGAGTTTAGTGTTAATTGCCCTCCAATTAACACTAAACTCAGAAACTTGTGCCATCAGAAAATTAATTTGAAATGCCAAGAGTGAACCTGTATTTGAGAACATTTTGAATTGTTTTGAAAGAGTTTTACTCAAAATAAAAATCACAGAATTTGAAGCCCAACCACTCATACTCATTGTTTCTTGCTTCATCCTGGACCAGAGGAAGCAGTCTCAGTAGAGACTCCCAGGATTCCCTCTCCACAGCCACCTTCTCCAGCTCTGCAAGGGGAAGCCCGAGGCTCTTTTAGGAAAGCCGAGAGACATAGTCCTTCCAGTTTGTCCTGGGTTGTCCCCCAGTGGGATATGCCTGGAACACCACCAGAGGGAGGCACAAGGGGGCATCCGAAAATGTGGAGGAGAACGTGCTCTACTTCGACCCCCTCCCAAGTGACTGAGCTCCTCACTTCCAAGGGAAAGCCACTTGTATACAGGATCTCATTCTTTTGGTCATGATCCAGATTCCATGATCACAGGTGAGGGTTGGAATCTAGACTGATCGATAAATTGAGAGCTTTGCCTTTTTTGCTCAGCCCTCTCTTCACCACTACAGACCGGTGCAGCTTCTGCATTATAGCAGGCACCGCACCGTTCTTTATATAGATCTCACACTCCATTCTCCCCTTACTCTTGAACTGGACCCCAAGATACTTCAACTCCTCCACTCGAAGCAGAGACTCTCCTCTAGGGTGTTGGACTTGGAAGACACAAATCTGAATCCCGCACTTTCACACTTGGCTGAGAACCGTCCCAGTGCATGCTGTAAGTCTTGGTAGGAGGGAGCCAGCAGAACTATGTCATCTGCAAAAAGAAGGGACAAGATCTATCTGTCCCCAAAGCTAGAGCCCTCTGGTTCTTGGCTACACATAAAAATCCTGTCCATGAAGGTTTTGAACAGGACAGGTGACATAGAGCTGCCTTAGTGAGTCCAACATTCATTAGGAACAGCTCCGACAATGCCGGCAATAAAGACCAGGCTCCTGCTCCGCTTGTACTGAGACCAGATGGCCCCTAGTAAAGGGCACCCAACCCAGTCCTGCTGAAACGTCCTCCACAAGGCACCATGAGGGAGCCAGTTGAATGCCTCCTTCAGTCCACATAGCACATGTTGACTGATTGGTCAAACTCCGATGAACCCTCGAGCAACGTGCAGAGGGTGTAGAGCTGATCCACTGTTCCACAGCCAGGATGATAACCACAATGCTTCTCCTGAAGCCGAGGTTCAACCATTGCTGGACTCTCCCCTCCAACACCCTGGCATAGACCTTACTGGAGAAGCTGATGCGTGTGGTTCCCTTGTAGTTAGAAAAAAACACCCTCCAGTTTCCTTTGTTATGTAGGAGAACCACCACTGCAGTCTGCCAATCCAGGGGCACTGTCCTGGACCTCCATGCAATGTCGAAGAGGTATTTCACCCAAGACAGCCTGACAACATCCAGAGCTCTAAGGTACTTGGGGTGGATCACCTCCACCCACAAAGCCTTGCCACTGTGGAGTTTTTTGACCACCTCAGTGACTTCAGCCTGAGTGATAAATGAAGTCAGCCCAGAGCACCCCATCTCTTCTTCACCAAAGAAGGCGTGTCAGCCGGATTGAGGAGATACTCAAAGTATTCCTTCCACCGTCCAACAATGTCAGGCTCAACAGCTCCTCAGTCCAACTGAAAAGAGTGTTAGTAAAGCACTGCTTACCCCTCCAGAGGCACAGGACCATTTGTCAGAACCGCTGTCTCCATGGCCTCTCCAAACTCCTCCCAGATTGGGCAGCAGTCAGAGGGCGTTTAGATTCCCTTTGCTGAGGTGAATCTAAACATGGATTTAACATAATGACACCATGTGCAAGCAAGAGGATATCCATCGGTGCACCTGGCACCAGGACACTCTAGGGCTGAGGTCAATGATCGACTTTGTAGTCATATCTTCTGACTTTGGGCCACATATCTTGGACACTCAGGTGAAGAGAGGGTTGGCACTGTCCACTGACCACCACCTGCTGGTGAGTTGGATGCACTGGAAAACGAGGAGACCAGACAGACTCGGGAGACCCAAGAGAATGGTGAGTGTCTGCTGGGAACATCTGGTTGCTCCCTTTGTAAGGGATAGTTCAACTCCCACCTCCTCTAGGAGAGCTTCTAGCAGATTCCAGGCAAGGCAGGATACTTAGTTTCTGAGTGGGCCATGTTCTCTGCCTCTAATGTCACCATCCCTAGCTGTTGCCATAAGGTCTATTATGCCTGTTGTGGTGGAAATCCCCAAAATTCGGTGGTGGACAACGACAGTAGGGAATGCTGGTCAACCTAAAGAAGTCCTATCAAGCCCGGTTGGCTTCCAATTCAACAAGCCAGTATCTTGAGGCAAAGCTTGCTTCATGACATCAAGCATGCTGCTGCCAAGGTGTCTGGAGAGGAAAAAACTGGAAATCCAACTAATTTCTTTCGGAACTGTATTTTATTGCATTGAAAATTCGATTGACGAATGTCCCGTTCATTTTTCATTGTTTATGTGGCTCACATCCGGGTCCTTGAGAAAGACTAGACTCATCAACAGATTTTTATCATGCCAAAAAAATCTTACGTTTAGAACTGAAATGGAATCCTACAACTGAAAGTGACATAAGTCAAACTGAATTTTCAATGCAACAAAATAGTTTCGATGTATATCAATTAGGTTTCATCCTCCACTACCAGGAGGTAAATATTCAGTTTACTCCATAACTGTTCTAATGTTTAACATTGCACGGGGTGTGTTTGTGTCTGCGGGGATCTGCTTATAATTTTTTTTTTCAATTTCTTTGAGCAGCAATACAAGCAAGATTTACATTGAGATTAAAATGATTGTAATCAATCCAGATGGGAGATCCTCGTTATATCACACAGGAGGTAAAAGCTAAAGATAATGGGAGATAAAAGAAGGAAAAGAGATGAGGCAGTGTAACAGCAGTTAGCAGGACACCTGAACCTCGCACATCCGCAGCTACTTACTGGGTCAGAGTAACATGAATCATCCTTTTTATCTGAATTGTGTTTAATCAACTTCCTGTGGGGTTATTTTTCCTAAAAATTAAATCTATGGCTTTTAATCTTCTTATGTTTTGACATTTGATGAATAGGAACAGAAAAATGTATCTTACGGCACCAAACAACCTTAACCATACTATGAGTGATACATTAATTAGACGATGTCTGTTTGTGATAATGAGCATTTTATTTCTGGAGGTATAATATATATATGAAACAATATCCTAACGACTTTAATTAGCACACATCTTTTTCTTGTGCACTTATTGTTTGAAAGCATCCATTAAGGCAAGTCTATTTATAGAGCACATTTCCGTGGCAAGGCACTTCTAAGTGCTGTACATAAAAAAGAAAAGGACATTGGAATGGCATAAAGCTAATTACAATTGGCATTTTTGTGCAGAGAAAAGACACATTCATCATGATAATCAGGTGCAAAAAAACAAAAGACTGAAGGCAGATGTGTTATCAGAAGGGAATACTGAAAACAAAGCTAGAGGAAAAACAATATGTGAAATCCCCAATAGGTATTTTTGTTAATGGGGGTAATAAAATCATAATCATAATATGTGCGAACCCAAATAAATGTACAGAAGAAACATTTTACACCCAGGAAGATTATTCCAACTTGAACAGGGATGCGGTGATCCATTTCTACTGCTGCTTTTATGCTGTTTATATGTATGAACAACACATTTCTATTCCAAAAAGCAGCTTGAGATTTCTATAAGGTCAGAGAAGGAAGTCATAAAAACAGTTAATCATGTTAACGCGATAAATTATGTCCTGAAAAGAAAATGCAAATGCGACGATTCAAATAGACTGGATTTATTTAATCAAAGACAGATGAAGGGGGAAACGTTTCTGCTGTTTAAAGGAAAAGTCCGGTCATATTCAGAATACAAACTTCTGAAAATACTTTAAATATAAAATGTGTTTTAATTAAGAGTAATTCTCATTTGAATGTGCTTTAGTGGAGGCATCCATGTTTG
>NW_015150700.1:1047702-1049797 GCF_000732505.1 Cyprinodon variegatus
CATTAATAAATAAAATACAATAAATAAATACAATAAAGGTTGTATGCTGTGCACAATATTAAGCAAGCTTGATAAAAAACTTATAAAATTAAAATTGTGTTCCTTCCTTGGCTATGCTTTGCACACATAACAATGACACTAGCCAAACCAGTTAAGAAACAAAAATAATTCTCAGCAGCTGCACCTCTTAAAAAAAAAAGTCTAAAACTGAAAAGTGCGTAGAATTATTCAATCACACAGTGTTTTGAAAGTGCATTGTCCTCTATTCTGCACTTTAAATGAATGACTGGTTAGGTGCCACTAATCGTGGCACTGTATCAATACTTTAAAAAACGAGTATTGTATTCGGATACAACATTTCAGTATCGATACTTTTTCGAGTATCAATACTTTTGACAACCCTAAAATGAAGTAATTTTGTACTTTTACTTGAGTAAATTTTGAGATGGGTAATTTTACTTTTACTCTGAGTAAAATTTATGCAAAGTAAAGATACTTTTACTCAATTACAATCTTTTAGTACTCTTTCCACCTCTGCTGGTAACCAATCTTGAAATTCCTCCAATATTGGGACCAGTTTGGACATTATTATGGGTGCATCTTTAATCCTGATCGATCAGAGAGAAGCCAGTTTGATCTTCCTCAACCCTTAATTCCCCATATGCTGCTGATTTTGAAGCTGCCATCATCACAGTTAATGAAGCATCAGCTAGGACAATAATACTGAAACATTTTGCACTGTAGAGATATTTTAAAAGTCACAGTAACCATCCAGATAAGCAGGATTATTAGAAGAATTAATCCACCCCAGTCATGTAGGTGCAGAGAACAGACTCCCACCCAGAGATGGAATGGAAACACCATCAGCCGCTGAGACTGCAAAACCTAGGGTTGAATAGATTTGCAACTGAAGAAGAATAAAACAGATTTGTTCATCAAAACAATATAGTGTTGCTGTCAAAGATGAACAATTTAAAATAGATTAAAGAGTGAACATTACAGTTGTTTACAGTGTTTATGATTATTGCCATTTAACTTTTTCTCCTTTACTGTGATGCTGTCTCAATAGGAATAAATCTATCCTGGATTCAGATGAGTTACAATAACAAAATATATTCTGCCCTGAGCATAAAGAGAGAGAACTACAAATAATATGGGATGTGTAAAAAAGTCCCATTTTATAGATGAATTACTAATAAGCTATTAAATATTTCAAACATAAATGCAGAGTGGGTGCCAGTTTTTTATTTTGAGGCAGCAAAAAGCAGCAGCATTAGAAGAGGGACACAGTAAAGCAAAGGTGTTTTGTTCACATCCCTCTGAAATGACTACAGGAGCTAAGTTTACATGCATAATATGCAATGTTTTCATCTAAACGGATCATCTAAATATGCTGACAGCAATCACTTACTTTAGAAATCAGGTTGCCATTTCCAGCCTGCACTGCCAGCCAGCATTTGTAGTAGCTTCTGAGGATTGCATTTAATCCATTAACTACTTTAGCATTTCCATGTGCTAAAGTAGCTCAGCTTACACAGATGTTAGCGCCTGCTAACAGAAAAATCTGAGGAGGATGGTGTAACAATCCACCCAACAGAAAAAGTTCATAGAAAATGCTTGTTTCTGTAGCTGGAGGGCAAAGCGCGTGTTTTACTTAGTTGTGAGGGTAGAGCATCAGGATACTCTTACCAATGCTGTATTCCTTCTTAGTGGGTGTATTAAAATGCATTTTTTAAATGTTCCATTCTATAACGATATTAGAGACGCGACGTAAAAAAAAATAAAAAATACAGAACTTTATTTTACAAGTTTGAAGATGTTTCGCTTCCCATTAAGGAAGCTTTCACAATCCAAAATGTCTGGATTAGCATCGAGTTCCAAGCTTTATAGAGTAGCCAAACAAAGCCTTGTTATGGCTTAGAAAACATGCAAATTGAACTGAAAATATAGGTCCAACCCTTAGTAATAGGGAGTTGTTTAGGTCGTTGTTGGCTTGCAATACCCGATACTGGCCTATGCCTCTGAGGCCCCGTCCACACGAAGTCCAAACGAACACGAAACGCTAATATTTTCCAGAACGTTTGTCGTAAAGACG
>NW_015150700.1:1051602-1058141 GCF_000732505.1 Cyprinodon variegatus
TATTTCTGTTTTTTCTTTTTACATGTTTTGTTAAAAGGCCAAATAAGGACTTCAAACCAAAAAAAAGTAATTTTCTGTTTTGTTTTATTCTTGGATCGGGCTTTAAAGGGTTGACCAGATGGTTTTTCAACTTGATTACCACGTGGTTGGTCTGTTTAACCATATTATTACAGTTGTGTGGCTATTTGATAAACTACTAGCATAGCATACATGCCAACATAAAAAGTGCAGACTATTACAAAGTAAATATAGCTCTATGTCTTATAATTATGGGATCTTGATGTTTTATTTCTAGAAAAGACTCCCTTGCTACTTTGGCATAGATAAGGAATGAAATAACTACAAACATTCCAAAGGAAATAACAATGACCCAGATTTCCACCAGCATTTAAACGCACCACGTACGCACAAATCTGTAAGCCGCCTGGAAGCAGAATCCTTTGTGTATCTGTGTATTTGTCCGTGTATATCAGGAAGCATTGGGAAGGGGTAATTCTATGTACTTCATTTTGTACTTGCATACTTTACATATGCATGAATACCTTGAGTCTGTCTTCTCTCCAGTTTGGTCCAAGCTTGATATATTAAGACATATGGACCGACATATGACTCTAGAATACTTTGGCTTATAAAGAAGAACCTTGACTACTTATTGACTTGGAGGTTGTTGTGTCCAGTGACTAGACCTTCATCACCATGATTGGCTGGTGGTGAAAACTAGATTTAACCAGTCATACGTTTTATACTTGTGTCATTGAACATCCTGCATCCCCCAAAATATCTATTAATACCAAGAACCAATACTTGTACAAACAGGTAATCAGATTGATCGGTGAGATGAAGGATGGGCAACAAGACAGGTGGACAGAACCGGTGTTTTACCTTAATCTCATAAAGAGCATGAAGGCGAGCAGCAGAGCTCCCAGAGAGATGCAGTGACCCAGGTAGTTGATGATCACTGCCACATGATAATGAACTTTACTTTTCCTCTGAAAACACATCAAAACCATTAAATCTTTAGAGAGATCAGATTCCTGTGAAAATAAAACAGCTTAAGTTCCTTTAATGTCAACATGATGAGGATACAAACATCTGAACTTTGCTGGAATCTTTTAGTTTAGTTGAGATCTAATGTCAAACCGGATCAATTTGTGTCAAACTTTAATCTTTGGAATCTATTGGTCAAACTGGAGCTTCAGAACGTAGCAGATATCTGAAAGGGAAGTTGATAGCTGTTGGTTTCCTAATAATATAAGATGATGTGACAAAGGTCACATGACACAGAAGATGGCTGACTTCAGTCCAGAAACAGGGACTCAGCTGGTTGAATTTCTAATTTAATTATGTTTTTTTTTAAAGGCTGATACTTGTTTATTCACTGGTTTGATTGACAGGTTATAAATAAACAGTTTTCTTAATTTAACTTTGGTCTCTAATTGAATTGAACTGATTTATCATTACGATCTGTCCCTAATAGGCTGTCAGAGCTCGTTAACGGTGATTGGATAATAAACTGACTTACAGAATGCAACTGAAACTGATTTCTTCATTAAATTATGCAGTAATAGACCAAAGCCATAACTGTGAAGCCAAGGACCATTGAAGATGCAGTGTTTACTTCTTCCAGCTACGTTTTCTAATCTCAATGATCCGGTTTTCTTTGGAGGCTTGTATATACATACATATATATATATATATATATATATATATATATACAAATATTGCCTTATAACTTTGTGGTAGTGCATTCACTAAAAAGTTGACCTGTCCACAATTTCCTTCGACTGAGTGAACTCACATATGGAAAACTCGAAAGATGCCGTCCACTCTGGCAGGTGTGGGCCGCCTGAATGGCAGTATACGTGCAGAATGCAAAACCTGACCTACAAAGTGTCCCTTGCACTCAGTTCCGTCAAGAAATGATAAGCTGGCCATTGTGAGACCATTTTGGTCATTTGAAGTCCTCAGATTCGAGCAAAATCTTTCTGGACGTTTGAAAATATCAACTTGAAACCAGGTCAATTTGGTCACAAGTCAAGGGGATCTAAAGTAGCAGACAGTTTGTATTCTAGGAAAACTCATCTTGTGCCTATCTGGGACCGGGCTGGTGGAAAAGAAGTCTCAGCAGAGACACCAAACTTCCCTCTTAACCCCACCTCCAGCTCCTCCGGGATGAAGACCGAGGTGTTCCTGGGCCAGCTACGAGATGTAGACCCTCCAGCAGATACTGGGTTGTCCCTGGGCCTCCTCCCGGTGAGACCTACCTTAAACACCTCCTGAGGAAGGCCTCTAAAATGTCTGCAGTACCTTAGCTGACTCCTCTCCATGCGGAGGAGAGGAGGTTCTACTCAGAGAATCTCATGAAAGGCCAAGCTCCTCACACTATCTCAGCCACACTCGAAGACAGCTAGTTTCAACCATTTGTTTTTGTTATGTTCTTTTGGTAAAGACCCGGATTTCATGACCAGAGTCAAGGCCAGGAACGTGGACCAAACAGCAAACCAAGAGCTTTGTCTTTTGGCTTCATCACCAGTCCGGTGCGTAATCCAGATTAGGACAGGAGCCACCGATTCATCTGTTCCTCTCCCCCTTCTTTCTCCTCTAACTTCAGGACCCCAAGATACTTTACCCTTTTGCCTTTTTCTGGTTGTGAACCATGCCTCAGATTTGGAAGGGCTGATCTTTATCCCTGTTCTGGGGGTACGGAAAGTTTTTGCCACAGTTTATTCACAGCACTATTTGAAATATTTTAAAGTTCTAGATGCCATGACACATATTCATACATCTAAACATACCCTGTGTCATCATAGTGCATTCCTCTACATTTTTGAGCAGTTATTTTCATCCCTTTATCTTTACCCAACAACAAGAGGTCACTTGTTATTGAAGGTAAATGTCTGTATTCATTGGGATTACAGTCCTCACATTTTCATTTTATGAAGGAGGAAGCTAGAGCAACTCCCAGAAACAAGGTCTGATTTTGACCCAACTCCTTGCTGAATCATAACAGACCTTAACTGAAGGTGACTAAATGTCACCTTCAAGGTTACAAGCAGTGACGTTTCACACTTGTGATTTGTGGGACAATCTGGTTTTAAGAGTGTTCGAAGTCCGTGAACCCCACACTGGTGAAAGCAACACCAAGGCTTGAGGACCGTCTAATGCTGCTTGCAGCTAAAGTTGGTTATAGTTTCATCAAAACATTTAAGTTTAGGCTGAATCACAGTAAATGATCTTATCCCAGAGAAAAAGACAGACAGCAGTTCTTCAGCTTAGGTAGGAATTGTTTCAACTGAAAAATGAGCATTAGATATGGGTCCAGAGACTTTAGCAACAGATCAGTGTTAGGTCTGATAACCATCAGCAGAGACAAGTAGGTCTATATAAAATCTTTCCATTTTGTTGACCACAGAGCTGTGGATGGCTGACAGCCAGTTCTGCCATCCAATCAGAAGACAGCAGGAAGAAGGAAACAGATTGGATCAGTGGGGCAGAGAGACGACACATGGACACACCCATGGTGGCCTTCATGTCTCTGAGAGCACCAGTGAACTGTCCACACCTGGAGTCGCCCATATTGAGGAGTCCGCCTGGGCCAACATCTGATCCCTGCAGGACACATCAAAGCTTTCTCAAAATGAAAAAGACCTAAAGCTTTACACACAAACTGTACAACACACACAGTGACGCCACAGTGAGAAGGTCCAGATGGTCCCCCCTGTTTCACGCTGATGTTTGGATCTCAGCCTTGTTCTCACTCTGAGCTCTGATTGGTTCAGATCGTTTTTTTTCCCTCTGTGGGTTTTTTGTGTCCGTGTGTGATTAAAGGATTGGATGTGTGTTTGTTCAGATCTGTTTGACAGAAATGTTCTCAACAGAATAAAGACGTTTTGAAGTGTTTAGTAGCTTAAAACCTGGTTTGCATGGAAACATTTTAAACTGAGTTTTAAAACCTAAGACGCCCAACATGATCTAAAATTTACAGATATAACAGGTTTGGTCCTAGAATGTTTGATATGTCAGACGTGAAAATTTACAAAACTTCTCAAAATCAAACGTGATTTTAAAGTAAATAACCCTGACCAAGGAGGAAAAAGAAATAGAGATGGTTTGTCGACTTATTTTGAAATAGGAAAAAAATGTACAATAAGGAAAGGTCTTGGTGAAAGTCTTAGAGAGAACAAGGGGGTCTACTTGCTCACTGGTGAGTTGTTGTGTTATTTTCCTCCAGAAATGCTTTCTGATTGGCTACACATCATGTTAAAACAGGATCTGTCCCCATCTGCACTCTGGGAACACCGCAAATACTAGCAAAACAGGCCAAGACAATCCAACATGTTGGATTTCCTCGGTTTGCAGTACAGACTCCACACCATACATGGTAGGAACATTTTGTTAAGTTATCTTTCAATCTATTACAATAATCTGGGCCTCTTGGAGGGGGAAGATTGGAACAAAAAAACAGCAGAATCATATGAACCAGGCTTAACCTGTTTCTGTCCATGAAAGCCCACTAACCCAGGTACTGAACAAGGCGAATTTAAACCAGTATTGTCATATGAGTATACCCGGTCAGACTAACATACCCATAGTCAATACCCGTTTATCCCTTTAGTTTATCCTTTAGTTATGTTCGAAAAAACTATCTAATTACTTAATTTTTGTTTGTTTTTTAAGCGTATGACGATCTCACCTTAATTTTTTATTTTTTTTTTTGTACATAACTAAAGGGATACACACCCAATGAGGTAGTTTAAAGTCTATTTTTCTTACAAAACTAAAGGGATAAAAGCAAATCTGACTTTTTGCACATGCGCATTGACTATAGCAGGGGTCACCAACTTTTTTAAGGCTGAGGGCTACTTTATGGGTACTGAGTCATAGGACGGGCTACCAATACTGACCTATGAACTAGAGGAGTCGGCGTTCACCTGAACTTCATAGATAATAAACATATTTCTATTGTTTCTTTTCATTTATTATTTGCTTTTAGATATTCTCATTATGAAATCCATATAAATCCTCAAATGTTCTAATTTATTGATATGATAAAATGCTTCATAAATGCTTCAAAATAAGAGCTTCGGTAAAAAAATAACATTTCAGATTTAGTCCACTGGTGAATTGTTCTGTTTTCAAAAGATGCTGAGGGCACCCCATGTTGTCCTTGAGGGCCCCTTGGTGCCCATGGGCCCCACGTTGGTGACCCCTGGACTATAGGTATGCTAGTCTGACAGGGTATCCTGATCTGACAGAACTCCGGCTTCAGAATTCTGAGGTCCAAACAAAAGTCCAGAGTACCACCTGGTTGTGGTCTTGATCCATCCCCTCTGATCAACAGGCTGAAGTCCAAACTGTGATCACACACATTCCATGTTTCAGCTCTGTTCAGAAATAGAGGATTCATCTGCTAGTCCTTTATTTTCTTCTATTTATGGTTTAAAGTAAAAAATGGTGTGTTGTCATGGCAACTGAAGACAATAACATTCCTCAGCATCATTGATGACCTATGGTAATTTGCTGCCTGTTAGTCCATGAAAAAACACCAACATCCATCTACGGTATAGGAAGAAAAACGAATAGTCCGGCCCCAATTTGATCAATCTAAAAAAGTGTAGCTTATGTATGAGTAAACAAAGGAAAGATTGTGTGAATCTCTAAAGCAGCAATGATGATGATGTGGACTTCTTCACCTCCTGCATGTAAGAAAACTGGTTCTGAGTTCTCCCTTAAGTCCAACGACATCATAGGTTTTCATTTTGGGTTTTACTTTGATTAATTTTATCCAATGGTACTGTTAGAATTTTTATCATTTTTTAAATGACTTATTCTTTACTTTTCCTTGGTGTTTATTATAGTAATTCTCTTTTCAGCATTCCTGTTATATAGCTAATGTTTGTCTGTTATATTTAGTTAATGTTTTCTAAATGCAGATCATTTATCTATATTTCTCCAGTCCCTTCCTCATGCTCTAGATTTCTGTTTCTCAGTCATTAGCTGCTTAAGCCTTTTTTTGTCATATTAGTTCTTTCCAGCAGTATTGTATTCCCATGTTACTCTTTGTTGCCCCTCCTTTCCTATATATATATATATATATATATATATATATATATATATATATATATATATATATATATATATATATATATATATATATATATATGAGCCTGCCCTTTGTGGATATTTGGTTAAGTTTCTTTTTGAGTGTTTATTTACATTTCTATTTATTTCATTCTGTGTTTTCTTGGTAATTGCTTCTTTTCCATTTTCTGTTATTGTTGTTGTTCTCTACTTATATAATATTTAATCAGTGTTGTGTTTTTTGTGTTGCTCTCTCTTGCCCTCTTGTGTCAGCCTCCTTTCCCCTAGCTTCTAGTTGCTTCGATCCACACCTGCTCCCTATCAGCTGATTACACCAGTCTTTGTTTGGTCTCCCATGTTTAATCTTCCTGTGCAGTTCCTCAGTGCTGGTTTCTCTTCATTGCTTTGATCGTCATGTGTATTTTTCCCTGGCTTAGTTAGTGCTGGCCAAATGAAGC
>NW_015150701.1:0-2174 GCF_000732505.1 Cyprinodon variegatus
CTCTGTGATCACAGAGGAGCAGCCAGGCGTCTCCTTCACTGCTGATTGGTCACAGCACATTTCAGAGAAGATGCTGTCCACCCCTGAGAGATAAAAAGGCATTTAATATCAAAATGATATTAATCTAATTGAATGTACACATGCAGTATGTGTACCCAAATAAAAATAAATAAATAAAATAAAATGTTTGTTCTGCTTTGATATGCATTTTGATTCACCTAATACATAAAGATCTATCATAAAGCCTTCTAAATTTCATGGATTATTCCTTGTATGCAGTCCTTTAAGTGGAGAAAAATAGGCACTGGTACTCCTCTTGATGCCATACAAATATGGCCTAGAAAAATGGGTAATATTTCACAGATCTATTTATGGATCAATAGATCTGTAGTTTTATTGCACAGAAATTAAGAGGAAAAAAAGAACAAAGCCAATTCTAAATCAAATCTATACAAACCGAAAACAAAGTGTTATGAATTGACTAACTTTAAGCCTTATGGTGTTGACATAGAAATATAAAACTAAATTTGAAATTTAAAGATATAAAATAAAATCTGAAAAAAATGTTTGTTTGCGGGTTCCCCCCAGATTTGCCACATACTGTGCCTGTGGAACCAAATGCTGAGGCTCCCAAAAAATTGGACTTGTGAAAATCCATAATTACACTCATCATAATAACTAATAATTGTAACTCATATTAACAGCTATAAGCAATGCAAAAATATTTTCTCAATTAAAAGATGGACTTCTGTCCAGTACCCAGGAAAACCACAAACAAAAACACACTCAAAAAAGGAAAAACACAAGGAAGCACAAATTCTGATGCAGTTACTAACTACAAAAGCAAAACATAACTTTTTTAATGAATATAAAATAGAAAACCAACAAAGACCCATGTTCAGCTTTCAAAGAAAAACAGCTGAGGAGAGGGAGGCAATATCAGATGCGAATGGTGGATTGCATCATGCATTTATTGGGTTCCTCATTTTAATCCCTCTTAAAAAAAAATGTCTCCCTGTTCATTTTTCTCCATGTTGAGTAAAATACAGTTATCTGGTGTGGTAGCATATGCACCATTATTTTTGCCAAAGTCTTGGTACCTGCAATACACTTGAAAAAAGTTCAGATTTGGAAGTGATGGTACTGTGTTTCCAACTCACTTAAAGCACTGATTATAGGTTGTACTTTTTTAAGCAACTCAAACCAATGCACTTTTAATCCTACATTGTTAATTTGTTGACAACATATTTTGCAGAAGTTTAATTATAAAATATTTAATCATGTAATTTTGGTTTTTGTTATAAGAAATCTCAACAAAGCATTGAATAAGGTTAACAAAAAGTAAAAGGTGTCTGAACCTGTTTTTACTTTATCCAGGAGTTCGCTTAGAAGGATAGCTTCGTTTTCATACGTCTCTGCTTGAGATCGAGTTTCCTCTAATTTTCGTTCCATGTCTTTCAGCAAAGAGGCCTTCGACTGTGATGCTTCACAATGAAACTTCTCCATCTCTTCTGTGACCTGCAGTGACTCACAAACTGATAGTTAGACTCCACTTCAACTCAACACACAGTCTCGTCTTTCTTTAAACTGTTTTAGTTACCAACATTGTGTGTGAATAAACTTGAGACCATTATTTTATAGTCATTGTTTATGTGTAAAAGTGAACCAGTAAAACAACCAGATACCTTCCTGATTTCAACCTTCAGTTTCTCAGCCTCAGCCTTTTGTTCAGTGATGACTTTCAAAAGGGCCAGGTTTCGGTCTTCAGCTGCTCCACAAAATAGAAATACATCAATTAAATACCGATACCTTCACTTCGATACCGGTTCCTGAATGATACTTTTTTCGATACCAGTTTTATAATATCAATTTGAAGAAAAAGAAAATTACGCAACATAATAAAGTACAAATCTTGAGTTTTATTTTAAGCTCAGATTTTTTCATTTACATTTTTCCTCTTACATAAAACATTTTTTTTCAGTGAAGAAGAACAGTTTTAAACAAGTCATTGTCTAATATTCACTGTTACATTGTGAGAACCTTTTTACTTAGCAGTTATTCTTTAGAAAAATTAACATGTCTGCTTTCTCAGGAGACAAATAAGCCCGTTGAATGGGGTCTGACAGAAATAAAATTGGAAGGCAGTATGTTAATCTGGATGAACTGATTGCAAT
>NW_015150701.1:3930-11079 GCF_000732505.1 Cyprinodon variegatus
GTATGTATATGTTCATTTACATGTATGTAAATATATATATATATATATATATATATATATATATATATATATATATATATATATATAAGCAAGTTTAACAGGAAGGTAACTCCACTTTAAGTTAATTTAAGTGCAATTAGAGGGGCAGGGGGTATGAATAATAAGTTTTACTTCCTTGTACCCCTTTTCAGATAATTTACATAAATCAATGTCACTTCTCTGGCTGTATATACTTACAGATTTATTTGGTGAAGGGCTTTGTTTCTATTAATGTTCAGGTGAATTTAGTTAGTTTGGAAATTGCTGTTTGGTTTGATGTTAACTAGTCTTTTTGTGTGTATTTGTATTTATTCATTTATGTTGCTTGTCAAATTGTCTATCTGAAATTGTCTGAAATAAATATCTATCCATTCATTCATACATTAATATTTTCATGCTCAATATTTTACACACCTTTGAGCTTAAAGCATGATCTTACCTTGTTCCGTTCCCTTTTTGTCATGAAACTCACCAGTTTCCTTGCACTTGGTGCTCATAAAGTTATTCAGTTTGGAATCATGTGCAATAATCCTCTCTAGTTCTTTCACTTCTTTGTTGTACTGAGCAAGGGCCTTCATATCCTTCTCAATCAGCATCTTCTTCTCAGCCCGAGCCTTCTCACTTAAATACAGGTTACATAAATCAGCTTCATCTCATACTAATTTGCTCCAAGCTAATCTGAAATCTCAAACCTTACCAGAACTCATGAGCAGCGTTCCACTCCTTAATTATTTTATCCTTGCTCTTGCAGATTTTCTGCTGCTCCTAAAACATATGTTAGTTCAGAGAAGTTGTTAAAACGCAAGAAATAAACAAACAAACAAAAAAATGGTATGATTGCTGTGTTGGATAAAAAAAGTATATCCTACCTTGGTAAGGTTGTTTCGCAATTTTTGAAACTTGTCTCGCTCGCGATAAAGTGTGTCCACCTCTTCTTTCACTCGGTCGTTTTGGGTCATCATATCATTGTATTTGATGGTAGCCTGAACACAGAGTATATCAAATTTTTGATGCAGTGAAAGTGAAAAAAGTACAGGCAGAGATGACCTGAGCCTTGTGTTTACTACTCTTGCTTGAGTTTACAATCATGATTCTAATATCATTTGAATGTTGAGTAAAACATAAAGAAAAAAAAATACAATTATTTGGAAATATTGTTCAATTTACAGTGCATCTATAGCATCAGAGCATTTCTAACAATTTACACATTTAGCTGATAAAATTGTATTAATTTTTTTGTAATTTCAAATCATGACCAATCCACAGAATTTACCACCGGTGGACTCCTATTACAGTTATAGAAACTTCTCAAGGATGATCAGTGGAAACAGTATTCCCCTCAGCTCAACTTTGAGCTTTACAGTAAAGAATGTGAATACTTCTGTAAACTTGATTTGTACATTTCTAAGGTTGTATATTTTCATAACTCACTCTGTGCAGCCTGTCTTCCAAATTACGCACAGTCCTCCCTGCCTTTAATCTTTGGGATGGATTACTGCTGACTGCTCTTTCTTTTTTCATATCTGCCAACTTGGACTCCATGCTCAGAATCTGCACACAGTTCAGAAAAGTGACTTAAACTGGTTTATGTGCCCAAAAGCCTAAATAAACAACAACAAAAAATATAAGAAAAAAGACCTCCATCTGCAGCTGTTTTTGACGTTGCTTCTCCTCCGCTATCTCTCTATCTAAAGTCTCGTTTTGCTTTAGTAGAGCCTGCAGATCCTTACTGTCCTTGCGTTGTTGAGTCAAACCGCGGGCAGCAAGTCTTTTACGAAGCTCCTCTTGTTCTTTAAGCAGATTTTTAATCATCTGTCTTCAATCAGAGTTTAAGAAATACTTGTAATTAGAGTAGAACACCCAGTGAGAATCAGACTACAATGTTTTTCTGTTCTGTTCTCACTCTTGCTTGGAGATCTTCTTCAAGGTCTGGGTCTTATAAGCCTTCTGGTCTCTTTTCATCTTTCTTAACTGTGCTGACATCTCTGCTTTTTCTGGGACAAATAATCATGACAAATTTCAGTATTTTGCTGATATAACAAAAGCTGAGAAAGAAAAAAAAATTATCTCTGAATAACAACAGATTGATAAGATAATGATAACATACCCATAACAGCATCAGTATTGGCATTGACTGAGTCTCCACTCATGAAACTTCTCTCGGCCATCGCTACAATGCGCTTAAATCAAAGTAAAATCAAAATATGGACCTTTTCTAAATGCAAACACATATTTAAAATCAGATGTTTACATCCCTGTATAACATAAGCCTTTTCTCAATCTCTGACCTTAAATCAGATTAAGTGTATTCATGTAATTATGTTTTTTGGGACTTTAATTGGTAAAATGTATGTATTTTAGATTATTGGAGACACATCTGCGTACAAGTTAAGGTAACAAGGTAACATCATAAAAACACTGCTTATCATTAATATGTGATTGCAGATGTTAGTAAAATATATGCAGTTTCTTAGTAGATATAGAAGTGTTTATTTATTTATTTTTTTTACAATATTTAGAGCATTGCTTTTCAGATCATTCTATCAACTGCATACTGTTTTTATTCTCATAAATTATCATGTGAATATTGCCTTTTCTATTAATAAGTGCAGTGTTCTTATTACTTCTATTAAAGTTCCCTCTTTTAATTCTATTGTACTGCAGATTTTTTATTCATTTATTTTTATATACTTATAAGTTGTCCGTGTAAGTTTTATTGTCTTTAGTCTTCTGGATTTTTTCACAGACTTGAACTTCTACACTGTGGAACAGAAAAGGCTCGTCTTATCTCATTTTTAGAGTGAAACTGTGGAAAATTAAAAGAAGTTAAGAAATATCTTCACCACTTTTTTAATCATTAGGTTACAAATTACAGATGCCTGAAGGTGAAAAGATTATTCTTTTAAATAACAACATGCAACCTATTTTTGTTCTAAACCGGGGCCAACAAGGGCCAGTGCCCCTGTAGAACTGGCCCCTGTACCAAAGATATGGCTCACTTAATAGATCATATTATATTTATATCGATTATAAATGTTACCCGTTCTGTTTATGTTTCATTCTTTTTTACTGGGCTCCCATTGAGAAACTCCATCCTGCTCCCTCAGGAATAAATAAAAACATAAAGTTATTTACATTTTTAAACAAATAAATTTTAACTAGAACTGTCACTTCACGCCAGGACCAGAACCATGGAAATTTCCACTGATTATACTGTTGATAAAAGGAGGCAGGTTCTATGTCCCACAGATAAACGCAGCAGTGGGGCCTCTGGAAATGTATTTAATTTGGAGCTAAATTCTTATTTAACAAACTAGATATTTAGTTTGGAGCTATTAAAATATTAAAGAAACTAAATATTTAATTTTCAAAGAAAATATTTTTTGCAAACTAAATATTTGGCTCCAAACTAAATATTTACTTAACAAAGTAAGATTTTTTAAAATGAATGATAGTAAGAAAAAAAACGAAAAACCTAATTTTTCTCTTAAAACACGCTAAATACCCCATAACGGTAAAGCCACTAGTACTTTGAGAAATGGAAACGGTGGTTATTTATGATAACGACTGAGCAGCGGCTAAACATACCGCGGCTAGTTGTGTTATAAGGTGTAAAAGTACAGTTATAATGTTGTTATAATTGTGTTTTATTGGATAGGCTGAACAGAACAGTTAGGCTATCTTATAGCTACACTTCATAAGTACAGATACCAACACACAGTAAAAAGCAAAGACAGTAAACTTACCAGTTTTCCTTGGAAATGGCAGCGACTGTTAACAAGTTGTTAGCAACCGTTGCTATGTAACGAGGGTATAATTTCCCCTGGGCTTCGCTTGTTAGGCATAAGGCACAGCTTTAATTTCCTGAGTAAAAAAGTATCTCATCCCACGTTTAAATAATGTAAAGACAAATTATACGTACCCTTCTATTTTTTAACTATATATTTTGAAAGTTTACCCACAACAGATGATAACTGTTTAGCAATAGCTTAGAAGATCAGGTTCCCTTTGTTGTAGCTTAAAAAAGATACATAATTTTCAAGGCTCAAGACAAACTTCATAAGCAATTCAATTCAGTTCTATTGATTTAGTTTATACTGTGCCATTTCATTACACATGTAACCTTGAGGCACTTTACAGAGACAATTCAATCAGATCATACAGACTGGATGGTAAAAGGTTTTCTATGGAAAACCAGCTGATTGTTTAACACGATCACTAACTTTTCAGCATATAATTCTCTGCAGGATGGGCATGTGGCAACAGTACACGTTTTATTCCATTGTATTGTTGATTCTACAGCAAACCCTCACACTGAGCATGCATGCAGTGACAGTGGAGAGGAAAAACAAACTCCTTTATAACATGAAGAACCCTACAGCAGAACCAGGCTGAGAGTGAGTGGCCTTTGCTGACAGCAACTGGGGGTTCAACTACACATAGAAAAGGAACATAGAAGCGCTGATTTATAAATACTTTCTGCCTAAGAAAAGATAAATGTCAACTAACTCCACAAATGGCTCTGTCCAGGAAACACATAATAAAGCAGACAAGTTCTGATTCAGTTTTATGTCAAAAAGGATGAAAAAAAGCACATGCAGCTGGGCGGAGTAAAGGCTAAGCTCATAGCTATTTCTAGGTAACAGTACTAGATACTAAAAAACAGGCAAAACTCTATTATCTATAACTGAAGGTGTTGGAGGGAGGATCAAACCTGATATTTCCCTCCATTATGGTATCACAGTGAAACAACAACAGACCAGACTAAGCCACAATGAAAGAAAAACAGAAAGAAGATAAAGTTAGGGATTTAACTAACAAATACTGCAGAATAGGAGAACTGGTCTTCATTAAAAAAAATATGTATGGTCTCTTTGTAAATTTACAATACATGCATGCTTCTCTAAAATATTTTATTATTTATTATTTTGGTGTGGAAAAAATATTTCCCCATCTACTTCTCCTTTCTTTTCTGTAAAGACCAAAAAGTGAGCTTGTAGCTGTAAGAATGTCCAAACTAAAAGAGAATAATTAGTGAGCATTTCTGAATATAAGTTTCTATTACATCTGTTGTTAAATTGCTTTGCACCTGTATTTATTTTTTCCATGATAATTTATATATATTACGTTATATTTACAGCAAGGTTAGTTTTTTTATTTCTTTTAAAAAAGCAATATCTGTAAAACCCAAGAAAGAATTTTAGTGTTTGTGAACCATATGTTTAAAAAAAAATTCTGCTTGTGTAGTTGCTAGAAATAGCCACTTGGATGCAGTATTGTACCTGCCTGTACCCACCTGCAGTGACAGAGACAAAATAATGGAGAGAGCTATGGTTTGGAAAATGGTGCTAAGTGGTAGTTGAAGATGACACACCACATCATCACGCGGTCCAAGGAAGAGAAGCAGACTCAAACAGGCTCCCATCAAGCTTAGTAGAGTCAGAAAGGTCAGGACTCCCCCTGACGCCTTCACCAGTGGGGTCCCTCTGTGTAATAGGAACACGATGCTTACTGACACTTGACATATAAGCAGCACAAGTCCCGACATTATAATCTTCAGAGCGTCAGATGTGTGCCATGCCAAAATTTCAAAAACAGGGGGACTGCAGTTAGTGCTGCGTACTCCAGACCACGTACGATTAGGACACTTGGTGCACTGGATGTCATCTGTAAGGTAGAAAAACAACAGAAAAAACCAAACAAACAGTATTAGATGAGGTTGAAGAGGTGATCAACTTTGAATATAACCATAATAGCACCTTATTCTACAAAGATGCATACCTGCAATCTTCCGAATAAGATTTTCTATTAAGTCTCCAAGGGTATGCCCAAAGATATTTGTCTAAATTTTTTTCAATGTTTTCTTGTGTGGTTGATGTTTTTTGTCATACCTATTACTCCAAAAATAATCAATGAAATATTTTTGCTGGTTTTACTCTAATTTTACACTATACAATTAATTTTACAGTATTGTCTATAATAGATTATAGACAATTGAGCTATTTCTGCAATCTTAAAAGTTGATAGAAATTATGCATATATGGATGAATGATTTGGAATAACTGCATATTTCCATACTTTTGGCTCTGATTGGAAGATAAGCACTTCTTGAGGGCTCCTTCTCTGGACTTCGGAGAGTCTCAAAATGAAGGAGAAACCCAGTAAAAAAAAACAGCAAGAAAGTTACTCTTCCCTAGGTCAGGCCTTACCACTCCATTTCAGTTTTGTTTGTATTTATGTTATTCTAAATGGCATGGTCCAACGTGCCAAAGTAGAACTCAAACAGAATTGTTGTCCTGTTTCTTTAAGATCTATTGTCTTTAATGCTAAATGATCTTTGGTTCTGAAGATGAGTCGGAAGTAGGCTAATACGATGTAGTCAGAACAACCAACCTAATTTTTAGGTCACTAATAGGGCCATAACCACACGTGAGTCACTGGCCCAACCCTCCATTCAGTTCAATGTTTGGGTCGCTGTTGCTTGACGATCCAAACATGTCTCCAGATGCCATGTGAGTTGTTTTGATCACATGTCCCAAGGTGTGAGTTGCTGTTAAACCTCCAGGAAAAACAGGTGAAAGCTGAGTATTTATGTTATTATTCTGATTACAATTTAAAAGTTAGTTACCACAAACTCATTGTATTGGAGCACATTTAACAACTGCCTGACATATTTGAAGCATTTTGCAGAAAACTTAAGTAAGCATATTTCAAATAACTTGGCAAGCCAGATTGACAATGTGTAGAAATCTGAGTTTAGCTCTACATATAATCAAGGTGGGAAGCAGCACTTACTGCCTGCCTGCCAAAATTTAGTTTTAGCCAATCACAACAATAAATAAAAATGTCTTCAGTATTTTGGTACATTTTCCTAAGCACCAATGTTAATTTTGGTTCAGTGTGGACTTGGCATGTCTTGCTTTCGTCACATTTAGATGTCTTGCCACAATGCTGTGATGTGATTTGCCAAACCTTTTTGGATCAGTCTCAAACGTTTGACTTAGGAATGGTACATGAGGGATTCTTGTATGTTTGTGAATGCACAAGGATTAAACTTGCATTTAGGCATATATTTGAATATAAAACGGTAATGACCTTGGCACTAGTTAC
>NW_015150701.1:11565-12909 GCF_000732505.1 Cyprinodon variegatus
TTCCTGGAGAGGTGGCGAAACGTCTTCAAATCTTGAAACCAAGTCCAGTGGATATTTTTTGGAATTTTTACGGAATCCTGTAGAAATGCTGATGAAGGTTCTCAGTCATCCAGGTCATAGTCATTCCGTAAAAATTCAAAAAATATTTGGTGAATTGAGAAAGCTTCCTGGAGAGGTGGCGAAACGTCTTCAAATCTTGAAACCAAGTCCAGTGGATATTTTTTGGAATTTTTACGGAATCCTGTAGAAATGCTAATTTCTCAGTGTTCATACTGTGTCTAATCTTATTTTGACATACTCATTTAGATAGAGGAAGCATGGACTGCTGTATTACCTTTATTTGCTTGATAAGTACCAGGTAAACAGTCAATACAGTCATAGCAGCAGGAATGGAAACCTTTGACCCTGCGAACTTGGCCATCTTCACACTGCGCCGAGCAGGTTGACAGAGGAACCTGGAAAGGTTTTTGAATAAAAAAAAAACATCATTTGTATTTAAAAAGAAAAAAAAAAGAAAAAATTACCGTTGAGTCGTTAGTGTGCCATTCAAAGAGGCTTTCGTTTATGTCTAATTGGTTTTGCTTATACGTTCCCACAGTTTTGAAGTTAAACTCTGTGTTATTCCAGTTCCATTGTATAACACTGTACCCTAAATTCGGGTTACCATTTTCGTTGAACTTTAATATTGTGCCACTTATGTTTACGGAAGTATTCCTCAGAACCTCCAAAAGCTGAAAACAAGAAAAGAATCAAATGTTTATAAAAAAACAAATAAACTCAGGTGTAATATTTGCTTTGCCAGCTCTAGGTCTTTTAACAAACATTACCTTCTAGGGATAGATTTTTGTGTTTTCTCCCAATTTACAAACACCTGAATCACACTGAAGCAACGTATGCAGTGCTTGTGCTGCACTGTAGACAGCAGAATACACAGCAAAGCCCAGTCTGTCCACTCCTCGGTTATCTACCAAAGTGATGTTATCAGGCGAAAGATTCCAGCACTGTGGACAAGGGTTGTCAGGATCACCAGACTTTTGTACTGAAGCAGGCATTTTTTCCCTTTGCTGACTTATTTTTGTGAAGAGTGTTTTAGTATAGTTCATTAATGAATCCAGAGTATCCAAGTTGTCCATAAACCCTATGATTGTGCCAACATTTTTGATATTGGGGAGGGATATTAGTCGATTGTGGACAATCCAGCTTGAGCTGGCGATCCATACACCGGTTAGATTATTCTTGATGACCTGAAACAGAGTCGAGGGAATGACTTTCGACTATCCTGAATGTTGCTTTTAATTAAAGCAGATGTGTTGCTCTGCTTTATTAATTTTTGAGAGTGCCAAC
>NW_015150701.1:15194-34665 GCF_000732505.1 Cyprinodon variegatus
AAAAATAAATTGTTCTTATGATCAGAAATCTTTTTTTTTTTTTCTAATTTGAAGGATTTCCTCTTTTTTTTAAGGTTTTGTTTTTGCCTTTTAGTGTAGACATGGAAAAATTAAAAAATGAAAAATTTTCAGGACCAAGTTGCAGAAAAGCACTACTCATTATGAAGACCCTGAAATTTGTTTGTAAAACCCAAAATGCAAGTGTTTAAAAATTAGGATCTCAGAACAATACTCATTGCACACATAGAGTATTCACATACAGCAGTGTCTCTTACAATGTCTCTTACATGCCTGATTTTGGTTTACAGCAGAGTAGACGGCTACTCTGTTGTGCGGTGTTTATTGTGTATATCTGAAAGACAGCCTGCAGAAAGAAACAGTCAGAAGGTTAGGAAATAATAAATGCAAATAGTCCTATGTAGCACCTGAAGGTAAAAGTCTACACAGTTGGAGTGCAGGATGTGTTGGATCTGCAGAGAAAATTATGCTTGGCAGTTTAGCCTTGTTGTGTTTTCGCTAAACCACATCATGATGGATGAATATAGGATAGACTGAATGATGCTGGTGTAGAAGATGAACTACAACTGTCATGGTTTTGGTTCTGTTTTAAGTTTTCAATTTTTTTCAAATTTCCATTTTGTTTTTTATTCTAGTTGTTTTTGGGTGTATTTGAGTTCTTATGTATTTCTTGTTTACCCCCTGTTGCCCCCTTGTGTCAGTCTCCTTCCCCTAGTTCCCTCCTAGATTCTTGCATCCTCACCTGCTCCTTGTCAGCTCATTAGCCCAGTCTTTGTTCAGTCTCCCATTTATACTCCTCTTGTGCAGTTCCTCAGTGCTGGTTTCTCATCGTTTCTTTGCTCCTCATGTGTGTTTTCCATGACATCCTCTGGTTTTTGGTTTCCTGTATTTTGTTATTTTGGGATTTTTCTTCAGTTGCCTTTGGCTATTAAATCTGCAAGAAACCACCTCAGATTCCATCTCTGCATTTGGGTCCTCTAAAAACCTACACACAACCTGAAAAAAACAGTTGTCAGAGAAAGTACAGAATGTGCAGTTTATACACAGGCTGATATTTTGGGGCCGTAATACTCAGCTATACATGTCTATAAATCCAGATGAAACTAACCCACTACATAGACTACAGGCATGTTCTGAAGACATAAAATCTGGATGACCCTTAACCATCTGCTTCTGAATGCGGACAAAACACAAGTTATATTCTTTGGACTAGAGTCTTTGAAAAAGAAGCTGATTAGTCAGTCACTCAATTGGCCGGGAATAAAACGAAAACAAAAAAAAAAAGAAAAAAAATCTTGTTTTTATTTTTGATTAAGACTTAAAAAAATATTTGCAAAAATCAAAAATCGTTTTTGCAAAAATCAAAAATTGTTTTTGCATGGCTGATTCTGAGAAACTAATCCAATGCATTTTTTTTTACATCAAGTGTGGGCTATTGTAATTCTTTACCATCAGGAAGTCAACAAACTGTAGTGAAAACCCTTCAGCTGATCCAAAAGCAGCCGGAGTGCTGATGAAAATTACAGCATTATCTGATGATAATAATATGCGAAGTGAAACTTTATTTTGGGGAAGGAGAAAATATTCCTGAAGGTTATTATAAGTGGTCAGAAAGGAGAGGGTTGTGAGGAAATACTGCTGTTCCTTTACATTCAATGCCATATTGAAGATAGCGTTATGCATGGAGCTGCCTGTTATGTCAGGCAGCTTTCTATTGGTGAATACCGTATCTGATGTTCTGAAAGTATGCTCACAGGGGAACTTCTGAGACTATGGTGTTTTACCATTGGCTGTCATGGGAAACCTAAGATTAGTCCACAAGACAGAGGAGATTGCTACTTTATTCTGCTTCCACGGGAGATACAGAGACACGAGTATCATGTGGTTGACAAAGACGTGGTTAGATGGATTTGTCCCGAACAAAGAGGTTTCCCTGGATGGCTTTAAACTTATCCGCACAGACAGGACTTTAGCAGGGAGTGGAAAAAAAGTCAAGGGGGGGTTGGCGATGTTTGTGAATGACAGATGGTGCAGCGTGGCCCCTGTTTAAGCGAAGAAACAGATATGCCCCCCGGAGTTGGAGCTACTCTCGGTGAGCATGAGACTGTACTATCTTTCACGAGAGTTTGTAAAACAAGGGATGATAAAACCTTGGACCTTTTTTATGCAAACATTAAAAATGCCTGCACTTCTGCCCATAAGAAACTGAGGGATTGTTTTAGAACCACAGGCTGGAGCATGTTCCAAAGCTTACATGGTGACGACTTCAGCAGCCTGACCGAATATATCCCTGACGACACGACCTTCTGTGCGAAGAGCACCGGACGTCTCCTGAGCTGAAAGTCCTCCTGAACCAAAAAAAGGGCTTTCAACCCAGGGGACAGAGAATAGCAGCGTAGAGTTCAGCGAGAACTTCAATGGAGGATCAGGACGGCAAAGAAGGACTATGGGAGGAAGATAGAGGAACAGCTGGAACAAAATAACATCAGAGATGTGTTGAGTGGTCTCAAGAACATCTCCGGCTTGACCCCCTCACACAAGCCCACTCCCTGTCCTCAACTCTCAACGTGTCTACAACCCCCAGGTCACCAGTGACCTACCCTCGCCACTCTCACCAGTCCCCAACCAACTAACACCCTCTATCCTGCCTCTCTCCCCCCTCACATTCACTTCGATGCAGCCAACTGAAGTGACTGAAACAGAGTAAGGCCTCTGGACCGGAAGGCTGCTGAGGAACTGTGCTGATGAGCTCTGCGAGGTCCTCAGCCACATCTACAACCCGAGCCTCAGCCTGGGGATGTCCCCACTCTCTGGAAGACCTCTTGTTTGGTACCGGTTCCCAAAACGCCCCATGCCAAAGAACCGGCCCACTTTAGACCAGTCACCCTGGCCTCTCCCCTGATGAAGACCATGGATCGCCTCATCCCAGCTCACCTGTGCACCATAGTGAGCCCACCCTGGACCCGCTGCAGTTTGCTTACTGACCTGACATCGGAGAGGAGGATGCCCATTATCTACCTGCTGCAGCGGGCGCGCATCAACCTGAAGACCACCGGGAGCGAAGTGAGAGTCATTTTATTTGACTTATCGAGCACTTGTATCTTATCGAGCAAAGATTGTTGCATTTGTAACAAAAAAGTTATTTTTTCCCCCATAAAATCCTGTCTGGTGGGCCTAGCTATAGTTTTGCCAAGCTAAGTTTTAAAACATAATCTTTATGTAACTTTAGATTAATTTAATTTACCTTCTCCATAAATGGCAGATGACTTTCTGACGATTTATTTTAGTTTTTGAGTCGCAATGTCAATGTAAAAACTTTGCAACAGGCATACCTATAAAAAGATCCTAGAAAGATCCCCACTCTATTACTGAAAACTCAGAAACACAAGAAAACACTTAGAGTGGCTAACTACATAACATGCATATTAATTCACACATATCAGTTAAAGGTATAGTGGAGGATTTTTGCAAATTCTTGAAAAGATATACCCTCTCCACTTAAAAAAATAAATGCACAAGCACAACCCTGTACCTGCTTGAGCATGCAGCCCATTTCTCCTCGTGTACGCTCTGTTTAAAAGTTGCTGTTTGCATCGTTCCTATTAGCTTAATTTCCCAAAAAAATTGCAATTTTTTCACTATGTCAAACTCACCACCAGGAAGTGAAAATGGGGACGAGCACGTAGGACGGCCTCATGTAAACATATCACCAGAATGATTGACAGTTAGGAGGAACACTTATTTTGATGATCCACCCAGAAAAGAACATCCTCCAATATACCTTTAAACAAACCTCTACAGAAGAAAGCCAGGGTGCCTCCAGACGGCATGCAAAACCAGTCAGGCCCTTGATTATATCTGAATCTTCTTGATGTGAAGCAAAGATACAAACAGCTGACATACTAAGCACATCAGGTTAAAACTGAATAAAAAAAGATACTATATGAAAAATTAAATATGCAAACAGGGCTGGAACAAGCAACACAAAAAGCATATCAGTCCCCAAAGAGAGTTTAGCTTTTCAATAAGTAGATATGAAGTTGGAGATTCTTTAAAGCGATGCTTTGTTTAGTCTATTCCTGTTTTCAGTTAAGTAAAGAGATTGATAGTAACCTTAAGATACGTTTTGTAACAGTTTGTTATCAGATTTCTTCCAGCTAATGAATGAGTGCTTCATTGAAAAATCTGGTTTTAATTGTCATATATTTTAATTATTTTGATGTTCCTACGTATTGTTTTCATGTTTCCATAGAACTTTCTACCACTTTTTTATATATTTTTAATTTTTTTCAACCATTGTTTTTCTTTTGATTTACTAGAAGATGAATCTGTTGAATGTAAAAAAATAGAAAATTCAAAAGCCAGTCTAAACAGTGTTATTTATTAATATGAAAGGATAGATAAAAATTATTTCAATGATTTTCTGTCTAAAATAAAATCCAAGCCTGCATACAAACATCCAAAAAAACTGACTTCAATAAAATATATTTAGATTGAGAAGAGACTAAAGGAAATAACACAGGCAACTTTACTTTTAGTGTCTGAATATTGGAAAGCATTCATACACTAGAATAATATAGTTATAAATAACTTTGTCTCTGCTTTTGGGGGTCATTTCTGTTTAAATGAGGTTTACATCATTGACTATTAATTTATATATTTTCGAAATTGTTACTTGCACCGTTCATGATTGACCAACAAGTGGCGCTGTTGCACAATAAAATAGCCAATCATCCAAATTAATCTGGCTTCCACCTTTTTCCTGTCTGAACTGATTGACCAGATTTATTTTGTTGGAGCTGCTTTTATAATCAAGATCTCTTCTTCTCTTTATAAAATGTTCTTACTTATCATCTGAAACATGTCCTTATGATGAGAGGGAAATATTATACTATTACTGAAAGTGCAAAGGATCATTGAATATACAAAGAATGGGCAAGATGTTCAGAGGTTAGGAGATAGCTACTGTAGCTGGGGAATTATTCACATTATTTAAGTAAAATCTGGAGTTAAAACAGTCAATATTCTGACTGGAAGTGGTGTTTCAGATTTGATAAATGTAGAGCATTTAAAGATGCATACATGCGCTTTTGGAAAGAAAAATAAAAGATAAGAAAACAAGCAATAAATCTCCATATAATATATCCACAGAATAGAACAAATACACACAGACTAAATACTCTACGCATAGAAAAAAGTGTCCACCACTCAGAGCTTTCTCAAGGCATTTGAATGGAAATCTGCTCACAGGAACTTTAGCAGTTGACAAGAAATATGAGTAATAAGACAGAAGCGGAAATCCGAATGCAGCAGCTCTTTTTTTGTAGTACATTCAATGTAAAATGTTGGCATGCTGTAGTTAAAGGAGAAATACAGACATTGTGGTGATTAAGTGAAACACCTATTTATAAAATCTAACATCCCACATTACATAACATTACCAAAGCTAAACAGACACATGACTTTCATTTTGAAAAACTGTGCATGACATTGTACTGCAATAAACAGTGACTCCCACTGTTAGATCATAACAGAGGTGAATCGAGGACAAGGCTATAAGGAACCAAGATTGTCTGAGTACAAGGGCGGCCCCTTAAGGACACAGAAGCTGTCTGTAGGAATCAAGTCCTCAAAACCTACTGGGATGAGATTTAGACTGGAAAGAAAAACAAAGTAAATAATGTTGATAAGGGAAATCAATATTTTAAAAAGTAGTCTGAACTCCAAACTGATATAGTTTATTAGTCATGACTGTTTGTCTTGAGAGGGACTCACTCACTCTTTAACGATAACAAACATAAACCTACAAATGACAAAAAATTGCTGGAGAGATGGATGACCTGGCTGATGAACGGAAGAACCAGACAGTAAGCAATGAGAAAAAATAAAAGTTTAAGCACAGAGACAGGGAGGAAGATGAAAAAGAAAACAGATGCGTCAAACAAAGACAATGTGGAGCAGATTTGGCAGAATTAAGGCAGGGAAGCTGAGGGAGGAGGACTAATTATCATAAATAGATATGCTAAGAGTAAATGGCTCCACTGTGAGATCAATAAATTCAATCAATCAATAAAACAAGAATACTTTACTGCCAGTTTTACAATCAATGCCAGAAGCACTCAGCTTAAGTTAAAAGAATCACCAGAAAATAAATGGAAATTACAGAAAGTCTGTCCCAATAGAAAGTCAATAAAGTTGTAATCAATTGGCTGATTTAAGGTTAGGGTTTCGTATCCACCAATGTTATGGTTAGCGTTCAGGGGAGGGGATAAAGTTAAATTAGGTTTAGATATTAAATCCATTTACCTTAAATTTAGATGCCCCTTACAAAAAGGAAGAAAACAAGTCAATTTTTCCCTGTGAACTTCTAGGGTTGATTCTAAAAATGGCGGCTCCCGGCAAATACAGTACATATCCTCTCATCAACACTAAAAAAAAACATAAAGAAACTATCAATCCAAGGGGGAAGAGCCAGTAGAAATCTCAAGAAAAAGTTCCAAAGGTACAGAAAAGAGAGCACTTGAATAAACTGAGAAACTCAATACAAAAATGAATATAACAAAACCTTCGAACCTGATTAAAAAACAAAACAAAAAAGACAACAACAAAGAATCGATGAAAAAATAAACAGACAAGAAAACAGAAACCAACTGTGGATGACAACATTTTTAGACAAAACATGTTTACATATTCTTTATATATTTATAGCTAATTGGAATTATAATGTTCAAGAAACAATCTGATTAGATGTAAAAAAGAAAAAAAAAAGAAAATTATTATTAAGCCTTTTTTTATTAAGTACAAGTAATCAACAAGCATGTTGACCCCATACATAAAGTCAAAGAAATAAAGAAATACATAAAATATGTTTGCACAACCAAGCAACCTAAAGCTTAGATTATTATATCAGAGATTTTATCAGCAAAATATTATCAAATGCTTTTTTTTTAAAGAAAAAGTTAATAAATTGGGGCTGCTCAGCGCAGCAGTGGGTAGCACTGCTGCCATTGTCAGGAGTTTCTCTCCGGGTACTCCGGCTTCCTCCCACAGTCCAAAAACATGTACCGTATGTAGGGATAAAATGTAACAGCAGGGATAAAATGTGACAGAAAATGGATGGTTATCAAGTTAATTGCCAGTAGCACCAAGAGACCAGGGAGGCAGGTTGGAGGCAGCATGTTTTGAATGGGGCACATAAAAAGCATAAAAAAACAAAAAATAGGGCAGTAATTTATTATTTAAAATATGTAAAGTGAGCAAGGGATCCAAAGAACCACTTGCAGCTCTGCTCGAATGAAGTGAAATTTCTCTCATCATTTTAAAATAAAATAAAATAAATTAACTTTATTGATCTCACAATGGAGAAATTAACTATGCATTTAACCCACCCCCTTTGGGGAGCGGTGGGCTGCCACTGTGCAGCTACCGGGGAGTAATCAGAGGTTAAGGGTCTTGCTCGGAGACCCAGAGTGGCAGTCAGTGGGAGTGGGTTTCAAACTCAGAACCTTAGGATTCCAAGGCTTATGCCCTAACCTCTAGGCTGCCACATTTTGTTTCACTATATGTTGTTCAAATTGAAAATATGCATTATTGTCCTAAGAATTTAAATTTTACCGAAAAATAAAAAATAACTAACCATGGAAATAGCAACTAAAATATTTTGTTTCTAAATACATATCTACTAAAAGTTGATGAAGATTCTCAGTTATCCAGGTCGTAGTCATTCCGTAAAAGATTTCAAATCTTGGGAACCTAGTCCAGTGGATGTTTTCTTTTTCTTTTTATTTTTTTATTATTTTTTTTTTTTTTACTTTTACGGAATATCTACTAAAAGATTTAAAAAAATAGTTATTCTGTGGAATACATTCATAATTCTGAAATATTATAATCAGTTACTGTATGTGTCAATGCATATTATCATAAAAAGTTAGCACTATAGGTAACTGCCTTGGAAGCCAGTTAACCGTTGGGAATCTGGCAAGCCATAAGAATGTGTCGTTCTGCAGAATGGCAGCGTTCTGTGGCACACATGGCCTCAATGGATCCATTCCCCCCTCAAACGGTTGCACTGAAACTGAAATTTCGATTGCAATGTAAATGTAATTGTAGTTGACAATAAAGAAGTTTAAAGACGTTTGATTGATTGATTGATAAGTAATGTTTTTAGTATTACGTCTTGTTTACAAGGGACATACCAGGGGCGAGGGCCAATTCTACAGGCGCACTGGCGCCTTTTTAGAACCGCCCATGTCAAGGGGAGTATGGTTCTGATCGACCAAAAAGTCTTTAAAGATGCCTGATTAATATAAATTTTGAAATGCATAACAAAAGCTTCAGTTGATTTTCTTTGTTCTTCTCAGCATGCCATTGGCTAATCCTTGTCAGCCATGCACTCCATGCCTCCACTCCCACATTAAAAGTGAGAACAGCAATCCTGCCTATATAACTTCACAGTTCTCCATGGAGTAACAGCCACCCTCCACATGTAAGACTCAAAAGCAACTGTTTAAAGTCCTTTACTCACTATCCAAGCAGTTTTATGTAAAGTTTAGAGAATGGAAAAAGTATGAGGTCTAATATATGCAATTAATGAGAGTGATGTAAACTTTGTATTTCATTTAAAACCAGTTTTTCATAGTATAGGAAAAGTGGAAGGTTACTTTGCTCTGAATTCCTCTACAGTTTGCATGTGAAATTATTCCAGTGATGATTTGGGGAACCATGTTGTGTCCCGGTCCTCAGGATTTTAGTCCAGGAAACTTTAGAGAATGTTACGCTTTCCTCTGATGATGAACTAATTTAGTTTCTAGGCAAGCCTTAGATTTGTCAAAGGTACTTTGTTTTATGTCAATGGTATCACCCTTGGTGCTTTTGATTTGGGCTATGTAGCACAGTCGCAGCCTCGGAGGGCCACAGTTAAATTTCCCACTGCTTAGGTAAACATCCTTTTGATAGGTAATGGTCACCAAGGTGTGTACTATCTCAGCAGGTTCCCTTCTACTTTGCAGCAGTTAAGTGCTTTAATTTTAATGTTTTCATTAAGGAAACAAGTCTGCCTACCCAGCGGGAAAAAAATAAATAAAACTGGTCAAAACAGAATTAGATTATTACATTTTGATTCTATAAGAGAGAGTTGAAAGTTATGTCATTTTTAGCTTAAAGTTCTTGTATGGCATTGGGGCAACCATAGATGTTCCAGGAGAAGAGGCGTTAAAGCAAAAACTTATTTCAGCTTGAAGAAATGAAAGAAAAATCCAGCGGAGGGATTAAAAAGTGATTCTGATTATTCTGACAGTTTAAAATCCTGATCACCTTCACAATACAGATAAAGTAATTAATACAAAATGAGCCCTGATCAAGTGCCTATAATATGCAGCTTTTTAGATGCTTTTAGGTAGACTGATGAAATTGTGTTTAGAAATATTTATATTTTTTTTGTGTGTTATATTATTGAATTTGGAAGAAAACCCAACTTTTGGTCTTTATTAGTTGGAAACGGGGAATATATCACTATGAATGTATGTGAGTTTTAAAATAAAATTAATGTTAAATTATTTTTTTTACGTTATTCTAATTTATTGAAATGCATCTGCATTGTGAATGTTTTCCATTTTATATACGGTAGTTGTTTTCAATTAACATGTTATTTTGCCTCTTTGTCTGTGCATGTTTAGGTCTATGCCATGCAGTTTATTGAACGATATTTTACTGTATGATCGCTTGACATAAACTATGACTATAGACTTTGAAATTATTGGTTTATCAATCAAAGTGCCATCATATATGATTCTTTTTCTGTTGCGGGCGTGAGCGTTTAACCGCGCTAGTTTCTGTGGCGGCAGGCGTGGTGAAAACAGAGCGGTGGGGGGGAAATGTGCGTCTTTATATCTGAAAGTAGTTCCGGGCACCGAACTAACTGGGGAGAGTCCCGGATGTTGGCTCGGCCGCCGAAAGAAAGACGAACGGAAGGCGGAGAAGCGCTGGAGAGGGACGGACGGCGCGTTACCGCAGGCACACCGGGCGAAGAGCTGCACAGAGGACAGCAACTGTCAGGAGCACCGGGGCATCCCTGAGCTGGCGGGGGAGGACACTCCGTTTGGACAAGAGGTGGCGGACGGAGCGGAGGAGACAGCTGCTGTTAAAACTACCGCGAGGATTAACACAGAGAGCCGCCGTCTCTGCTGCTTTTCATCCCGAGTAAGTGAGCTACACGGGAATGGAAGTTAAACTAAAGGCCCACGAAATGGACGACTTTGACGGGGAAGTGAGCTGCAGAGAAGTTCTTGGGGGGTTGGGCCCTGGCTTTAAGGTTTCTACTCAGTGTTGCTGTTTGTACTTTTGGATATAAATTAACGCATTTTTTCTCCGATAAAAAAAGCCGCTAAGCGTTTCCCCGAGGTCAGTGTTCGCACACTCTGGAGCCTTTGCTCTAACTCTCCGGAGTTGACAGCTCCCCTGTTAGCCTGCTAGCTTCACGGTGCAACCGGTGACAACTGGCAGGGCAACTTTGACAGCTAAACTAGCCAGCCTCTGTTTGCAGTTCCTTCGAACTGAAGGTTGACTGAGCTTTTTATCGCTGATAAATGTGCTTTTTTCCCTCCTTCTTTGCATTTAAAAGGATTTGGTGACCTATCTCTAAACCCCTCCAACAGCAGCAGTCGTCGTTAGCTAGCTGTTTGGTATGTGAGACGTTGTGGGTCCAGCATGGAGTGGGTGAGCCCAGTGTCATTTGGCTTCCCTGCGTGTTTGATTCACAGCTGTTGCTGCGTGTTTTCTCCTCTGTCAATCATCTGCTTTTACGGGGCTAATAAATTCCTGTAGAAAAAATAAATAAATGCGGCGCCTCTTCTGTAAAACTGCTCGGCTTAATCAACAAGTGCAAAACATGTTTGAGACGAAATGTCATGCTACTGATCTGGAGCCTGCCTGTTACAGATTGTCTTGAGGAAAAACAGACCTTTTTGTGGTTATATTCCAGGATATTAATGGAAAATGGTTTTCTGTTGTTTGCATCGATTTATTTCTCATCTTGATGTTTTTTTATTTCTAATGAGTTGCGTATATAAACGATCTAATTGGTCTCGTAGATAAAGCAATCGACGAATGATAGCAAAATCATGTTTCTTGGTTGAAAGATTTCACTTCCAAAGCTTTAGTTCTGGAATAATCTATGTCCCTTAGTACATTGAAGCTTGAAAAAAAGGTTAAAAATAGCCTTGAACTGTATCATTAAAAATAATTTATGTTTAAAAAAAAAAAACATTTTCAATGCATGTTACCCACTTTATATTACCCCATGTGTACAGCCATGACTAAAAATAGGATATACCGGTACATCCTAAAAATCTGAACCTGTCCGGTTTTGCATTTACACTTAGTTTTAGTATACATATTAGAAATATTTTAAATAGTCTTAGATCAAAATGCACGATATAATCTAATAAATAATGAAAATAACTATGTAATTAAGCAAGATCAAATTTTCAGGATAAGCTTTAGGATTGTTAGAATATTTAAAGATGCCACATGTTCTCTAATTGGCACTTAAGCTGAGAAAGTTGAAAACCTCAGTCACAAAAAATATTTTTATTTCTACAGATCAGTTGGATATCGCCTGTAAAAATTAACAAATGATCTGTTTTAGCTTTTCTTGCCTTTAGGTACCCACAGTAAATTTTAAAACTATTTACCTCGAAGTGTGGTAATATAACTATCAAATGATAAGATGATGTATAGACCTATTTATATAACATGCTCAAATGCATATAGTCTTTAAAGGGTATTATGTGTTAATTTAATGTAGAGTACTTAATATATACCATGTTACCTCTTTAAAATAAACACCTGCATAGGAACTGTATCCTGATAGCTTCTGGTAGAAGATTAAGTTTTTTATCAATCCATCAAAATTCCACTGTACTTTTCAGATGTTGTTATTACACAAATATTTATACATTTTTACCATTCTGCCCTTTTGGGAATAACACCTGGAGTATAGCCAGCGATGCCATTTGCTTTCTTTAAGGCAGCTGACAGGCAGTTTGCAGCAGCACATGGGGAAGAAAGAAGCTGCAGTTAGGGGCGTCTTTTAAACACTTCAAACTGTAGGGAACTGTTACTGTCTTTAAAGCGGACTTTTAAACACGGTGAGCTTTGATTTATGTAAATGGCCCATGTTATTCTATTTGCTAAAAGATCTATGACAATGTGCAAATTATTAGCTAACTATTACCCCTCTTAGGTTCACATTCTACCTGAAAGCAAAGTTAAAAAAAGATGAATTTCTGACTAAAATCCAACTCTTTCCCTTCAACAACCCTAACCCTGTCAGACCTTCTGCCTCAACTAACAAAATGCCCATGGCGTTAGTCAGTACCCACAATCAAAGGTCAGACCTGGTTTGCTTCTTAATCACCCATCCTTTAAATAGCAGGCCTACAGTGCTGTCTGGATCCAGGCTATTTGTGCATGCAGCTGTAGAGGACACATGGTGTTTAGGTTCCGATGGTCTTCCATCCAGGTAAACGCAGCCAAAAGCAGCTGCACATAGCTATCCTCATAAACATTAGCTTTACTCGTGTGTTAACACTTTTATAATGTAAATCTACTACTGTAGGTCCCCTTGATCTGCCATGTTTGAAGGATAAAGGGGAGGTCTCCTCACAAAGCTTTTTCTTGCCACATATAATGGGTTTGCAGCACTTTCTTTATGTCTTGGTCATTATTCAAAAACAGAGTAGAAAAACAAATGCTTTCTTTTAAAAATAGAAATCACACATTTGTGGGTTTTTTTTAAAGTTAGAAGTCTCCCATCTTAATAACGAGCAAAGTATTCTTTACTAATAATGCATCGATCTGGCCAGTACCTGTTTAATTTCCTTATATATTTTTTTCCCCATTCTAGATTTTCACCCATTTGGACAATGTCCCCTCTTAATAATTCTCAGACAAAAAATTGTAGTATGTCTTGGTTTTCATATATGTAATAAAAGGGGGGAAAAACAGATAATTTACTATTTGATCTGTAAAATACATATCACAGCTGATCAATAGAAATTGGCTAATTCCAGTCTCTGGCTGCTCAGTTAGTGAAAATACAGAAAACATATATAAGACAAGCACCGGTCAATGGGCAAGAAATAATAATCTGCAGAGTTTCTTTCAAACATTCTGCAATTGATAATCAGTATTTCAAATACTGAGAATGATCTTATCAGAACTGCTATTTTATTCAGCCTATAAATGCACCATCCAACCTCTAACCACACTGGGAAAAACCCCAAACATGTTTATGTTTTGGTTCTTAAATTATCTTATCACCAAATTTTCCCTTTTCATTCAAAGCTCCCAAAGAACCTGCAGCAGATTCTTCTCCTGTATTTCATAATCCTGAGGTAGAGAAAAAATAAAAACTGTACCTGGATCAAAATCAAAGTTGGTCAGAATAAGCCTGGTCCAAGCATGTCTGGTTTCTAACAGGAAATTGCATGAATTTGTGGATGTTATTCATTGTTTGTTGAGTGTTTGATTTTAACTTTTAAAAATAAGAATGGTAATGAATAATTTAAAAACAAAACAGATTCTGAACCTTATTGTATCTTTTGTGTGATTAGTTGAGTGTTCTTGTTTCTAGTGCTTTATTAGGACCCTTTTTGGTAATATTTTTGCATCCTTTGGGGTTCAGATGAGGTGGTGAACTATAGAGTCCAGATTTCCTTTTTATTATCCTTACTTTAATGATTTGCCATGGACAGACACTATTTAGCTCTAAGTCCTGGTCTATAACAGTATTTTAGATGTTGAAGTTTTGTTCAGTTTTTATCAGATGCTCCTCATTTGTAATTCTGCATGTGGCTCTGTGCCGAGCCGGTCTCACCGAGCCGCTTTTTAATTTCTCCGCCTTGTTGAAGTGATTATTCAAATGGCTGTCCGTGAGGTGTAGTTATCAGACTCCTGGTGGTCCTTCAGCCTGTGGCAACAAGAGCGGCCATCAAAGCCCCCCTCATCCCCACGCTGTGTAGTTGGACGGCGCCCAACAGGCAATCTCTGTTGCAACCTCTATTAGACTGTCACATCTCCCCCTCCCTGAGGCAGGAAACCTTTTGAGCTGCACGATTGGCAGATGGCGATTTATTTGTAAGGAGCTCTGATGCTGTTGGTCAAAGGTCTCGTTCAGGTGTGCTTTTACAATGGCTTACCTTTTGGCTAATCTCGGACTGCTTCGGAGCCCGTGTTCTTCTTTAAAAGATAAAAACAGGACGTCCCTCATTGTTTCATAGATTTTTATTTTGTTAAGACTGATTCGACTCACTGTGGAGCATCCATCATGCGTAAGGTGAGGAGAGAATTGCTCAGTCTTCATTAGTGACACTCTCCATCACTGGAATGCAGATGAGGTATGAAGCCAATTCATCTCCTGGAAATGCCTCCCCGATTCCAATTTGAATCTTGTTTGTGGTCTCATTGTGTGAATCCACTTCTCCATGTTAAAGAAGCCTTTTTATCTGAGAGATCAGAGGGGGATAATTGCACTTAAGTGAATCTCATTTAGTGCTGGCCAGAGCAATTACTGTAACTGCAGTTCTTCCCACTATTTTTAATCCTATTTTTCATGAAGGCATAGAGTAGCTGTCATTGAGTATTTGCAGCTGAATAGAGTGGCATTGGCATGGCATCATGGGAATGACATATCCTATGATGGATTTTAATTGGTTTTTGCAGTTGTTTTTTTCCCCCCTCGTCTGAAGAAAAGTGTAATTAAAAATGACAATTAGAAATGCTTTATTTTAACAACGATTGAAAATGAATTCTTCCAAATGAGGTGTAAGGTGGGAAAAAGCTAGAGATAGTTCTTATGGCAAAGCCCTCTGGGCTTTTTGGAAGGGAGATGTTTTATCTTTAATGTTATTCAGAAGCCAAATTTTGGGTTTTGCTCAGCTGGGTGCTTTAATCTATTTTTGCTGTCAATTAATGAATTTTTAAAGAGCCCTTCGCTGGATACGGTTGGATGTGGGAATGCGGTGCTGGTTGGGTTTTCAAACGAGGCCTCCACTCCACCACACACCCCCCTCATGGGATGGAGAGCGTGAATTTACTGAAGCTCTAGATGTTCATTTTTTATTCATTCAGCAATGCACTGTCTGAGCTCTCCTTATCTGACCTCCTCCCAATGTATTGAGCAGAGTTTTGTTAGCGAACGAATCCAATGGGCTGCGATGCACGTCTTGGCTCTGAGTGCAATATCAACATAAAATCAGGGAAGCTCTGTGATATTTAATTCAACTGGCCTGTTGCCCAACGTTATTGGAACATTTGCACCGATATATTTAATTTGAGAACATATCTGTTTATTTCCCCCGTCTGACTAATCATGATCCCCGTCTGTTGCAGGGGAACTACTCTTAACAACCCAGAGGAGAGCTTGCTGGGGAAGTTTAAGCAGTATAGGATGGTAGTGGAGCTGGGAAGATGAAAACCTTTCTACCGTAGCACCTGGTGTTTTCTGTGACCTAATTCACATCAGTGAATAGAAAAAAAATTATAAATGCGTGTTTTTAAACATTTAAAGCCAACATTATTTGTTGGAATTATGTTTAAATTGAAGACTGAAGGTGTAGCTGTTTGGAACTAAATAGCTTTCTTCATACCTGAGCTTGTCCATCTTTGCGTGGTTTGCCTCATCCACAACACTGGACAGTTCCAAACTACAACAAACACTTAAGTCTACTGGTTGGATCTTTATGGATCATCTTCCCTTCATTCAGGAGCTGGTTGAACGGGTGTGATTGACCTTAGTAGAACAGAACAACACTGCTCGCCGGGCGCCGCAAATGGCAGCCTACTGCTCCCCTAGGGGATGGGTTAAATGCAGAGAGTTACTGCGTTATATTTATGACAGCGTAATGATTATAAATGGCTGGGAAAAGACGATTAAATGACTAATTGATTGCTAAATTAGTTGATGATTATTTTCATAATCGATTAATCTGATTATTTTTTCAGCCCTACTTTGCTGAATTTTAATAATACCTTAAAATATCTAGTGCAGGTTGAATGTCAATTTTTGTTCCACTCAAATATATTTTAGTATTAATGCTGTCCCATTTCTGTTGTTTGTTGTTACTGTTTATTACGTATCTTTTCAAATATTCTAATAATGGCTGATACTTTGGCCATGTATCCTTTTAAAAAAAGGGTTTTGTTTTTTTAAAAGTTCCTGGATAGATAAGCGAAAATAACATTTAAAATAATAAAACATATTTGCAGACTCCACATATCCTAGACACAAGCTGTTTACATTTTTATTCTCGTTGCTTTGTATGATACATTCTCAAAACTTCTCCAGACCTGCATTGAATGAGCCGATCTTGACATTCACAATTTACAAAAAAAAAAAAAAAAAAAAAGTCCACTTTCAGTCCTAACCAAACAAGTAGACCAAAGGACTTCTGGTGTGAATGCACCCATAATATTTATATTTTCTTTCTCCAAACCTTTACTTTGATGAATGCTTCCAAAATCGGCGTACCCAGATCAATATCACACAAATTAGCAAAAAAATATGTAATTATTTTATTTTACTTTTTCAATCCCCAATTTTTAATCTTATATATTTTATATTTTCTTTGATTTCAAAGCAGAAAATGAGTCAAATTCCTTTTTTGTGAGCACAGCTTGTCTAATGTACCCGATTTTGAATTTACCTGCTGAGATTTCATTTACTCTGCGACTAATGAATAGCAAAGCCTTATGATGAAGCATTGGTTGAATTGTGAATGCCTCTGAGCATGTATTTATTCCTTTTTTTTCACTTTGTCCTTGAGTTCTGATAGGTCCTCCGAGTTGTTGCCATCAGTTGAGGGATTTCATGTTCTTGGATGATTCACGCTCTTGGGAGACCTTTTGTGCTCTGCACAGAAAGGAGAGCTCACTAAGCTGACACAGCTTAAGTGATGTGAAGCTTTCATTATAGTATTTTGCATAAGTGCTCATTCATTGGAGGCACTGCTCTGGAAGGTTTAAGATAACACTTAAAAAATGTATCAAAAACAGACAAAATGAAAAGAGTTTTAGAGTATAGAAGAAGAAGGGGTATTTCAAGTCACATCGGAGCTGGAAATTACCTTGTAGCTTGATAATTTCTGTAACTTATTGTATTGACCAGAGGTGTTATCATATACTAAACATAGATGTAAAATTCATTTCAGGATTGCAGCTTTTTAGGCTGTTTCTTTATGAAGGATGTAGAGGAATCTGAGCAGGTTTTAGGATGTACATAAAGGGGGTGGGGGGGGAAATCCCTCTATAATCCAAAGAGAAAACCGTCAAAGTTCGGATGTCTCTACATTCTAATGTTGCTCTTTTTTAGGAGGGATGTCTCCTGAGATACCACAATCATCTGATCTTATACTTGAAAATGTGTGCCTGCTGATTCTCAATCTGACTATTCAGATAAATTTGGCAGGTTAGGTCAGTGGAAGTAATACAATACATTTAATTAGCATCACTTATTTCATCTCACCTTGGAATAAAGGATTTTCAGGAAGATGTAGTTTTAGTTATATTTTGAAAGTAGCAGATATGTTTCCCCGAATAACAGATTCTGCAGAAAAGAAGTAACATAATGCATCAACAAAGCTGATTGGGCTCTCTTAATATTTTCTTTATTTCAGTGGCTATTGAAGTTGATAAAGTTAATCAGCATTTCCTCACCTCATGAACGAAAATATTGCTTTCAAAATTAAAGGAAAATTCAAGGACTTGATTAAATGTCTCCTTATCTGCATGAATGACTAACCCATTTTTTCTATTGGTGTAAGACAAGATGATAACAATGTCAATGATAACAGAATTGGCTGACTCAGCAAAAACAAACAACAAAACCCAATGTATTTTTGTACTGCAGAGGCTTTTTTGCAGAGCAATTTTCCAGAATGTTAAGCTAATACTAACATGTTTCAAAATACTGAAAAACATGTTTGATTGCTCTAGATCAGGGGCCTGCAACCTGCAACACTTTGGACCCTCTACATTGGCTCTTAATAGTAGTTAAAAAAAGGATATAAAGTACTAACTAAAGAACTATGATAACAAATGTTAGATACCGAGAGGCTTTAGTGGTTTTATAAAGAATTTTGGAATTGAACTTTCATAACTTAAAGACATTGAAGTTTTTAGAGCTTTTTTTTTTTTATTGGCTTGTAAATATTGTGTTTTGTTATTAACTGAAAAGCTAAAAATACAAACAAACTGTCAGTTAATTTGGCAACAGATTTCCCATGGCAAATATTTAACAAAAATAAAAGGTTGTGCTTTTCTAAAGTCATGTAATATTTTGCAGGTCTAAAAGACTTTTACTTAGCTGGACTTGGGGCAAAATATTGCTCTGGAAATGAAAGGGTGCATGCATACTCCAGCTCTAGATGTATAAAGCCTTTATGTTTCAACCAATTTGGTTCTTTCCTGCAGTAATATCTATTTTAGTCAAATGTCCACACATCTGGTCCAATAGTGTTGAAAACTGCAGCTACCATCACAGTCTTTCTCTCATGTCTGCGTGTTTTAGAAAAGGATTTAAAACTAACCATGTAATGCCTCTAGGTTTTTCCTGCAAAAGTATCGAATTTAATATGTAATGTCATCCCCATAGTCAAAAGGTTTTCTTCTTGACATGTTTTATCTGTATAATACTTCATCCTAAAGAAAATTAGGTCTGTGTATTCAAGAATTTGACATTTGTCTGTTTTCTTTAGCCCCATTTCCACTACCCTTTTGAAACCATGACGAGAGCGGTCCGAGCACAGTAACCGAGATAACTGTTAAGTGTAAATGGAACGCAACTAAACTGGAACTTCCCAGACACAACCGAATCATGCTTAGTCTAGTACTAGCAGTAGTAACAGCAGTAGGCTTGACACGGTTCAGTTGTGGCTCGGTTCTCTGATAACTAAAAGTGCATGAGCAGACAGAGTCATCTCCTATTTACAGTCAGCTGACTAATTTCGTTGATATTCAAACGTGTTCTGCTTTGCAATTCACAGATCTCTTCACCTGTTCACAACACAAATTTCTTCTGAGCATATTAACAATAAATGGCATCAAAAGAGCGTGTTGTGACCTGGGATGTTGTTGAGACCAAGGCTCTCATTGATATTTTGGCGGAGGACGCTATTCAAGCACACAATTTCCTGAATTTTATAGGTGCTGCCATTTTTGTTTGCGCAATTCCCGCCTTGAGAGCAGTAGGGCTGGGTACCAAACATCAGTTCTTTTATGGTACCGACCGAAATGCTTCGGTTCTACAGAGTATCGAAACATGCCTTGTCTTTCGGTACCAAGTTTTTGTGATTGGCTGTAACACTTATGCTGCGTTCACACCGGACGCAGCTGGCGCGACAGAAGCAGCGAGTTTACATGCAAAGTCAATGGTTGACGCGCGTCAAGGCGCAGCAAA
>NW_015150701.1:36188-45473 GCF_000732505.1 Cyprinodon variegatus
TCACTGAAATTTTTTTTTTTCTTATTTAAGAGGAAAAATGTAAATGGAAAAATCAGAGCTTAAAATAAAACTCAAGGTTTGTACTATTATATGTTGTGTAGATTTCTTTTTCTTCAAATTGATATTATAAAACTGGTATCGAAAAAAGTATCGTTCAGGAACCGGTATCGAAGTGAAGGTATCGGTATTGGTACCGGCACCGAAAATTTTTGAACAATACCCAGCCCTAGACAGCAGTAGTATTGTTGACCGGCGATAGGAGGCAAGGAACCGTGCTAGCGTGATGTGTAAATGGTGCTTAGAACCAAGCTCGGCACGGTTAACTGATCCAAGCTTGGTCTGAACTTGGCACGGATCAGTTTCAGAGGGTAATGTAGAAAGGGCATTTGTTTTCTTTGTACTGTATAATAGTTGTCGCTTTGACAAATGTCTTTTCTATTGCTTCAGGACAATACAAGGTTTCCTTTACGGACTTGTGCATTTTGTGTAAAACAAAAACTTTTTATCTTTTTTGTATAATGCAGCTTTTTATTTTTACCTTAAGACTTTAAATCAAAGTATATTTTTCTGTTTTCGGTTTAGATACAGAAGTAAAAACTGATCGCATGTTATATTCACAAAGCCCTTTAAGTGTGTCTGTTACGTGAGTGGTTAAGTTTCCTATTGTGCCTTCTTGAAAGTGATAGGTACACGATGTGACTGGATCTGACCTGTTCAGATTTCTGACCCAAAATGTTCAGGAAAATCCCCTAAAGTAAGTAATTTAAACGCAATCATACAAATTCAGTTGTTTCAGATAGAAAGTTAGGCATGCATCTCTTGTTTGGATGCAACAGCATCCAAAGCCTAAAAAAAATCCCACTGCCTTCTGCCAAATTTATATAGTTTACATTATTACTAAATTAACTGAATGCGTTTTTCACAGCATCTGATATTTTTCCCCCACCATCAACCAATTAGCTGACTTTAAAAGCTCTGAGAACACATCATATAAAACATGTAATCCTTTTATTTTTCAAATGTCGACAATGAGTCTTTAGGAAAAGCACGTTGCTTCTGCTGACCTCCTTTGCATAGAATCATAAGTTCCCTCTTTTTGTTTTAATATGACTTGCTGATAAGCTTATATGCAGTGATTTAAGTACATGTTTGTTTACGTTTTCAAATTGGAAGTATGATGGTATCAAATGGTGATCTTCAGGTGTGAGATGGGGTCATAAACTGGCCATTCCACTAACTGGGGGCCCATGCAGACCAATTTAGGGATGTAATTTACTGACTAATGACTTGCATTCATAGTCTCACGGCAAACTGAAAGGGGAGGGATGGATCTTTAATCATCAAGTCACAAGACAGGTTGCAATCAGGAATCTTATGATGTTAGGTTAGTGTGGATGTTTCTGCATATAAAAATATATATATTTAATCCTTAGTTGTTGACTATTTTCAGTCAGTATTAACAGGGGCTTTTCCAAAAATAAATTCATTTTGGAAAACATATTTTAGTGTGTGAAGCCCATGATCTGTAGCAGTGTGTGTCAAGCTTTGCGTACGTAGTGTTATTGGAATAAAACTCTTAGGCCCAATGATTTGGCACTTTTTGATTTCTGCCTTATGGTTAGGTCTCATTATCGTGTTGTTGTATTATGCTAAACGGCATGACACGTCAAAAGCTCCCTTTGCTGTCATCATTTATTGCAGTTCTTTTTTTTTTTACCTCATGGATTAGCCTTAGATGTTGCTCTTCAAGTTTTTTTTTCCTATCTGTGATTCAGAAAAACCCTCACAGAAGCCAAGGATTCTCTCAGAAGTTGGAGCAAATCTAGATCTATGTAGACCAGGGAACTTGCACAAGTAATGACGTTTTCTTGCCCAACCATTCTTCTTCTTTTTTTTTTTGCTTAGAGTTTCTTGATTTATGTTTTGCTTTGCTTCTTGTTGTTTCTGTCTTTCTTTACAACATATTCTCCTGTGCTCTTCACTTAGCAAACATGTCTGTGGAGAATTCAGAAGAATGCATCTTGTTACTCGGATGAGTCATACTTCCTCTGGCCTGCATGCCTCTCCCTCAGGGTGGATGAATGAGAGGGCGGAGAGGTTAGCAAGAGGAGGGGCTCGCTGGCAGAGACAACGTGGTCTGTGGCCATTGCCTAATGTGATTAAGACCTTATTGGTATGCCTCTCTGTGGGTTTTACACTTTCAGCGTTGGACCTGCAAAAAATATAAATAAAAAACATTGTCTGACTGACAGCTGAGTCACATTGTCACAGTTTTTGGAAATCTCAAGCTCTGGTTTGACCCCACCAGTCAGATGCTCTGCCAAGGTGCCGTTGGCCCTGGAGCAGACCCCAGAGCCCAGGCTCCGCAGGAAAACAACACTGGGTCTGGAATGTGAGAAACACAGTCTCTGCTTTTACCAGAGAAAAATGTTAACGATGGATTATAAAGATGCATTTTTTCACACAGTTGCTAAGCTTTAGCATGCTGCTGTGTTGAAAAACAGGTTTTCACTCAGGGATTTAGTTTTACAGTATGCCACAAAAATGCATAGTTGAACATTTTATCTTTATAAAATGTGGAAAGTCTCAACGTAGCATGAGGCCTTTCTTAGCTCAGCTTCTTTCTCCCCTATACCTGCTTTCTTTGGTCTCTTGCCAAAACTTGTGACTCACAGGAGACTAAATGACCTACTTTGTGGGAGAGCCTGAATTTTTTTATTTATTATTTGCAAGGCAGAACACAGGGTAAATATAAGTCAATTAAAATGCACTTAATACACTCATTTTTGGATTTAAGTACCTAAAGGCTGTGTCAGCATGGAAGCAACCTCAGAGGATTCCCTTTATTATCACAAGCTGAGAAGAGGTGCAGTAAATGGTTTAGAGCTGCCGTTTCATTAAAAAAGCAAACTGAGTCGGAGGCAACAGCAGTTTTTGTTAAGCCAATTAAAAATATAACTCATTTAAGTGCCGCCATAATCCCACTATGTGGTTTTTTTATTTCATTTATTTATTTATTTTTTATTTATCTTCTTTTTTATTCCACATCCCTTTACTCCTGCTTTGTTTGGGATATCAGAGATTATTGTTTCTACATGCTGACAAAGTGATGGCATTGGTGAAAGTGGAGTAAAGACCTAGTGAGTTTATTTTAGTAATTACAGTTGTGGCTGCACTGTAATGGTAAAGTTTGAACAGTTGCTTTTGTGTTTTATAAGGATTATGACAGGAGGTAATGGTTCTGCAAAGAGACGGCTTTCCTGGTTTACATTCGTCTTGGTGTGAAAAGAAGGCATGGATTGGATCAAAGGCATTAGAAATTCCAAGGTGGTTTAAGCTGCTGTTTGAATGGGAAGATATGCTGCAGATAGAATTTCTATTTTAATCTCTAATTGCTGTTTTTTGGTCGTGTTTTTTCTCAGCAATGCAGAAACAAGCTGCGTAGTTGTCTCGACTGCCTTTTTTTTTTTCAGTCTACACATCTCTGCCTCTTTGATTTGTCAGTTTGGTTTTAGTCTGTCGCCTTCTTCTTGACACGATTGGCCCCGTTTGCGTCGACCTCTTGGAAACCCCCCGGCATGCCCGCCCCGGGATGTGTGTTCAGTCATTTATTCAGCTTCCTTTAGAAGACTGCCATGCCTTCACATCCTTTCTTGTTTCCCTCCTCTTATTAAGATGCAAAAGGCAAATCAGCGTTTGGTCTGAAAGAGAGTTACTGGCATGTACAGTGGGGGGTTAGGGAGGTGCTGTAAGCATCAGGACTTTAATGACTTAATGCGCACTGTATGCCCCTGCCACACTCCAGCTAAATTCTGCTCGTAGCTCTTGTTACTCTGATTTCCTTCCTTTTTGCAAACGTCCTCTTACAGAGTGTGAAAATGGAGCGCTGACAAAAGTGACAATAATTGGAGGGGAACAAATTATGAACTCTCTGGTTAATGCTGATTGCAGCTTGGGTTTATGCCTGATAATCCCCATTAAGTAGGCCGAAATGACTGCCTCTTTGAACGCCTCTTTTATTTTTTTTTTATCTTGTCTGTTTGCAATTAATTTGCAATTAATTTTTTCACTTGTTTTTTTTTGCTTTTCTTTTCTTTTTTTTTTTTTTTAAGGTCCCTGTGGTGAAGCTGTTTGACCACTACTCAGGGATTTTGATTTTTCTTTTATGAAACTTCTTTTTCCCATTTTTGCTAAAATCCCCCTGAGACCCTTTTAATGTCTAAGGTAAAAATCTCTTAGCCCAGGTGCACACGGCCATGATTGCCTGTTTGTATTATCAGTCTGCCATAAAAGCATTTCTCTGAGTAGTCTGGTAAGATGGATGTTTCAACTGAAGCGAAAAGGCAAAGCTACTGATTAATGCTAGTGGTGATGATGTTAATTGACCTACAGGCTTTGGGATGCAATGATTTACTTTAAAAGCCCTCCTGAAGCTTTTGCATTTTAAGATGTGTGGAAAGTTTATTTTGCTGTTTATATGGTTATGATTATTGTTTTTATGTTGTTGTTGGTTTTAACTTCATTTTTATACATATGATTAGTGACGGCTTTCAAATAAAACCTGTATTTATAATTTATTATCACCTTTGATGAAAAACTTAACCCATCTGACAGTATGAGCTTATTGAATTGTTAGCATCTCAAGTGCCTTGAGATGAGATGTGTTTTGAATTTGCACTATTTTTACGAACTGAAATTAATTGACATGGTCACTCTTCAGAGCAGATATGATTGTAGAAACTTTTACGATTAACAGTTAAACAGAGTTGAAAGATGATAGGAAGCAGGAACAGACACACAACTCTTGTGCAGGGCCAACGTAAAAATCACAAAAAGTGATAAAAGATATCAGCCAAAGAGCCGTTAATCAGCCCATTATGTTTTAATATACTGCTGAAAAAATCTCTGGTCTTACTCCTCAGTGGCTATAGCTTTTTAGGGCTTTTAACAAATTCTCAAAGCCTAAATTAGTTGTGAATTTTAATAGCAATAATTGCCATTGATTTAAAAATGTAAGAGGATCACATCAGAGTGTAATAAACACACATATTAATATAAAGTTCACAGCTACTCTACAGCAGCATATTCGATCAAGCAAAAAAAAGTAGGGATGCACGATATTGGGATTTTGGCCGATATCCGATATGCCGATATTTTAAAACTTATGTAGCCGATAACCGATATTGATACCGATGTTAAAGCTGGACAAAAATAAGTAGTCATTGAAAATAGCAGTTTTGTTATCCATTTCTGACACTTTGAAAAAAATATACTCAATATATTTTCATATGCTGATATCAAATTGATTTTTAAAAACACAGTATTGATCTATTTTACTTTCAAAATCTTGTGAAATTTCATCGTTCTGTTACAAACTCTTGTGATATTTTGTAGGTTCTTGTTAGATTTTGTTAGTAAAATAGATCGATACCGCGTCAGTATATCAACATATAAAAATAAGGCAAAATTTTGTGGATTTTAAGGGGATTTCGTAGCATAACGATGGCATATAGCAATATTTCATTAGTAAAAGAGATTGATATGGTGTTTTTAAATGGCAATATATCAGCATATGAAGATATTGGGATATTTTAATGTATCAATATTTTTTCCCTCGTCTTTAGAAGTTTTTAAGTCTGTAAAAAAGAAGTTTTTGAGGAAGAAGAAGAAGTAGTATTTTTTTTTTTTTTTAGACTTTAGAAACTCAGAAGCTGATCAAATATCGGGTTAAATATCGGTGGGCTGGCCGATGTCCGATATTCAGTTTTAAGGCCGATACAGGCCGATACCGATAGGGGGCCGATTATATCGTGCATCCCTAAAAAAAAAAAAAGTGAAATGGTGAATTTGTTCGTGTACCTAATTTTCTTCCTTACTCGGGGTATTTACTGTAACCCTCTGTAATAATTATTTTAATTTCAATTGGATGAATAATGATTTTATAGAAAATGTAACTATATAAATTTCCTTGCACATTACTAATGAATTGTTTTTATAGTCATATGATTAACTCACACTTAGTAGCCAGTATCTGCTCATAATGTACAGCACTTCCAATTGTCTTGTTACTAAAATGTGCTATAGAAATAAACCTGCCTTGCCCCAAAAAACAGTATCTAAACCACTAAATTCCTCCTTAAGGCATTTCCTGGAGTTTATGGAGATGGCAGAGATGGTGCTGGAGTCACCAGGCTTTTTTCCAACTGTGGAGCATCAAAGCTGTGTACTGCATAAAAAGTAAAACTACACTTTGGTTATAGCAAATTTAGTTTTGGCTGTTAGGAAATACTTTTGTGAAAAACAGCAGGTGGTTTTTTGCATCCCTTATTTTAAAGATTTGTGTACAGTATTGTGTTCTATTGGCAAGATACAATCATGCTGGCCTAAACCTAACCCTTAATAATAGTAAATTCAACTGTCTCCATTGCATAAGGTTCAACGACTATAGCAGAGGTGCATTGTAATGGTTTGAGATATTGCTCAACTTGCTGTTCCACAGGAAATGACAATTTGGACCCTGGTCTAACTTAAACTTCCCTATTAACACGCAGGCTTCTAATTAGCCGAACAAAACCGTATTTGATGTAAGCGGTGATTGCAATAAGCTTCGAGGAGCATTGTGGTGCACACATATTGTGTGTTCAACCCTTTATTATATCTAATATTACATAGTGCTGCTTCACAATGTGAGCTTTGGAGCTTTGGACTAGCTCGGGGACGTTAGTGCATGCCATGGGAGGGGTAGGGACCAAGTAAAGCCGAGTTTTAAAGCACATGATACTCCTGCTGCAATATGGCAGACTGAGAGCCCTGCAGTGGATTGTGAGGGGAGCTGAGAATGTCATCTCCATCTTTGATGTTTCAAATCTTGTGAACAGGGTTCTGAACATCAGCAGAGAATCCTCAAAAACTTGCAAATAAATCATTTTCGTCAGTGGAAAACAAAGTCTTCAATCGCAGGTTATCTGCCTGATAAATTAAATTATTTTTTTTTCTGACCATCATGCTCATGGAGGCGGGTGAAGGCAGTTGTGCTTTACCTGCTGTCTTATCTGGTCTTTTTTTTCTGCTTCAATAACTCATCATGCTCTGTTATGTATGTTATGTACTGTTTAAGTATTTTAATGTGTTTTGGTTCGAATTTTTCTGTCGCAAGACGCAAACTTCACATTACTTTTAAAGGAGAAAAGTTCTGCATGAAAGTACATGAAATGTCATGCGCTCATGCAGTGTGAAGGATGCAGGTGATCGGAAATGAAATGGTAATTGGCGATAATCGAACACATGCTTTTGCACCACTTATAAATGCGTGTGTACCATGCTGTACCCATTTAAAAAGGTCTCTGTCTGCCCTGAAATGTGGCAGAATGCTTTTATTTGTATAACTCCCCTCAATTATTTGTTTCCTGTGAGTAACTATGATACTATTTAATACCCTCAAGCAACACTGCATATGGCTATTTAATTATACCAAATTATACCAAATCTGAATACAGTGTTTCGCTGTAGTGGAGTTTTGGGGATCTGAAACTGGATTAGCTACTGTTTAAATCTGAGATTTTTATTAGTATTATTTCTCTAGTCTCTGGTTCATAATGGTTGCTATATAATGCTAGCATATTGTTTTATCATACAGTAGAAAAACAACCAAGGTATTGGTGTTGCGAATATGATTAATAAAACAAAATGAATTGCTAATGTTGTTGTTTCTTTTCAAAAAGATAACTTAGGAAATATCTTGAACTTCTACAGGAGTATATTTGTTTAATATGATGTGATTCCCATGTTATGCACTTAAGAGGAATAAATTATTTTGTTAGCTTAATTTATAGCAATCTTTTCTGTCTTGCTTGATGAATGTATTTAAGATAAAGTAAGCTGCCAGCTAGTGGCTTTTATGTTGGTGTTCAGTCTCTGCGATGGTTCTAAGAATATGGATCTGAAAGTTTTAAAGCACAAAATGGGCCCAAGTTCCCATTTTTAAATTCCTCCCCATTTTATTTAGCATCTTGGTAATAAATCATATCCTAATGAGTCACAGCCCACACTGACTCATGCTGTTTATAAAGGGGAAGGTTTTCCTTGGTAGTTTTTGTATAAAAGTAAATGTGTAGAGCTCTAAGAGTTTTACTCTTCATGTTTAGCTCACTTTAGACAAATAGAAACTTTATTTCTCTGTTGCGGTTCCCCCTCATATCCATTGCAGCTCTTCATTTTCTTAAGGTCAGTTTTCTGATCACCAGGGAACAATCCAGGTCAAAAACTTTTATGTCTGGGACTCTCTACCCTTCTCTATGGCGGTGACTCATCCAGCTTGGCACATGATGTGCCACTTTCACCAAATGAGTCATCAAGAACAAAAGTGCCAAACTCCAGTAGCACAGCAAATCAAACACTTCTTCTCCGGGTTGGGTTCCTTTCTTCTTCTAAAATATATGCTTTGTATTCAATTTATACTATCATCTTTGAGTAAACTGTTTACTTTCAGAGTTGTGGTTTTAAAATTTTTAGCTAGTCAATCTGAGAAATATGTCGGAAACTTATTTGATGCCTTTGTATTGGCGGCAAGGCATTCCTCTTTAAACTGGACTGTGTCTATCAAACCCACCTTGGTTATTACCAAATAAACTGAGTCGTACATGTGAAGGCAGTTCTTTCATCCTTACCCTGCCTAAAGTTAGTCTTATGTTCAAGATGTTAATGGCTCAAAACAGAATAAGAAACGCCATGCAAACAGAATAGATGGATTCCTTTGGCAGTAATGGAATGCATGTGTATAAATGCAAAGTAATAACTCCCTGATTTACTGAGAGAGGCTACAATATTTTACTAAACTACTCCAGCAGCAATAAACGGAGCCACTGCACATATTCACTTCACATTTTCTGTCCTTTTGGATGAAATTATAGTTTGGATACCCTCCCATGAAAGAAAGTGTTAAATTCACACTAGTAATTTAAATAAAGCAAAACTGAAAAAGGTAGGAATAAATGGAAAAAAAATGTAAATTGAGCAAAAATTAAATATTGGTTTTTAATTTGTATTAAAAAAAAGTAATAATAGATAAAAGTCAGACAAATGAAAGTACATCGGTCATTAACAATGATCTAACATATGTATCAGCAGGTGCAGAAGTCTCGCTGAACATTACAGAAAACACCTGATTTCAATTATTGCCTTAAATTGTTGCTCAACAGCATTTTAGATAATGAGCTCATTCAGGCTTCATTAGCTAATTTGATTACCTAATGTTAATATTCAAATTTCAGTATCATGATATCAATT
>NW_015150701.1:45496-92220 GCF_000732505.1 Cyprinodon variegatus
ATATCAATTTTTTATTATTATCATTACTTTAGTCAGTCTCAATTTATTTTACTGTCAGGTGATTTATTTTTATTTTTTTTCAGTTTAAATGGAAGGGTTTATAAACTTTCAAGCACAACCGTAATTCTCCTTCCTTGATGGTTGTTGCTTTGACACCGCTATGTAGTCTATCAACGTATCTGAAGAGTAATTTTTCCAAAACACCAGATATTTCTCATCATAGTATTTTAGTTTTAAAGTCATTATAATGAAAGGATGTTTTCTGCAGCAGGTTAAGTTCACGGTGCAGCATGGCTGCCTCTTCCTACATTGCTGCTTGCCGCAAGTTGAAAAAAGGCTTTTTTGTCTGTTTGGAAATTTTTATTAAGAGTCACAGAAAAACAGAACTGCAGGATGCCGTATTACTGGTACAAACCGCTTTCACGGTGCATTAAGCATCTGCCAGACAACCCCCCCTGTGGGGTGACTGGATTATTTTCAGTAACCAACCTGAAGATGGTGGGCAAATTCATGGTTGAAGGATCTCCAGATGGTTTGCAGAGTTTTATGCCTTGTAAAGATTTGTGTTCTTTCTACCTAGACACTGTACATGACATTATCCGATTTTTTTTTTTTTTTGTCTTAATGTATAGAAAAAATGAGATGGGTTATAACCTTGAAATTTAGATGGAAAGACAAACAATTCTGTTTCCATTATAGCTAGGTTGGATGTGTGACTCTGAGGAGCATTAAACATAAAAATCTAATTTTTTTCTTTTCTAATAATTAAGTAATGTTGTGTCTGACATGAGATTAAAGACAAGTTGTTGTTTGACACTAAAATAGCCACAAAACGGCAGGAAGTAAACCAAGAAGCTTTATGGCAGTGTTTGGTCCATGAATTGGTTGGAGATGAAAGGCTTTATACAAGTCATCAGCTTTAAGTTAAATCCAGACTGGGGGGGGGGGTGCTCCTGGACAGGCTGAGCAGAGCTGGAAAGGTTAACGTTCACTACCGCCATTTATAGACTAGTAGTGGAGGGAGGGAGGTGTCCTCATGTAAGTTTACTGTTTCAACAGCAGGAGGAACAGGCCAGTTTTGTGCTTTTTATTTTTTTATTTTTTATTGTTCTTTATGAACTTGGTTAATTTTGGAATAAGCCAAGCTATTGTCTTTAATGTTTGTAGAAGCTTAACAAGCACTCATCTATAAGAAACTTGTAACTGTATTGATTGGAGCTAATTAAAAATGTCCTTAAGAAAACTCAAATCAGACTTGATAAAGAAACTTTCAATGATGCTGGTGTTGACCAAAGTGCTCTATAAAATAAAAATACAGAGTGCTTTAAAACGGTCACAAATTCAAGTCAAAAGCTATAAGTGCAAATGTGTTACAAGAAAATTTTGGAACATTGAAATTCCTTTTTACAATAATAAGTCCTGAGTTTGGCTTTTGAATAAAGGCAGGTTAGTGATGGAGCACAGCTTATAGAGAAGACTATTTTACAATGTTTGACCAGTTACTGAAAAGGACAGAAAAAAACATCCTTTATTTGCGGGCTTTCTCACAGAGAGATTTAGTGTTTGGAAATCGTTACACTTGCGTAGGAAAGACAGTCATTGATCCCTGGTGTATAATTATTAAGCAAAAGTGGAGACTGATGGCCGGTACACACCTTATGGCCTCAGCCGTCCCTTTTAAGCAGTCGATCAGGAGAGAGCATGATTATTGCAACCTGTTGGAAGGCAGACGTCTGCACCTCTGCTTATCATTTCCTTGTAGATAAATTTAAACTGAATTCGGTACCCCATAACTTATTCCAGCTAAGCATATTTGTGTTTGTTAGGTTATATATGTGGGGCTGTGGCCCATTTATGTGCCTGCGTATCTTTGCTGTCTTGTCTGGGGCCCAGAGAGGAGCTCTCATTGTAAAAGGAGTGAAGCTCTGCAACGGCAGCCACTGGGAGTTCTATTTCATCTCCCCACATACTGCTCCAAAGCAGACATGCAAATCGGCTGTAATGAGCACAGTCTGTGCAGGGGGGTAGTGGAGGGGGCTGGTGGTTACAGTTACAAAATTTAAACTGGATGAAGAAAAGGTGAGGGAAAAACGGGAAATGCAGACAGGCTTACACGTTAACAAAGCAGGAGAATTTAAGGGATTTAGAAGATGGTTATGTCATGATCATTGAACACAGCTGAATGTTTTTTTTTTTTTTAGGCTTTGTACACTGCTGCTGTGGCACTGTTAAAACACAGAGGTAGAGATGCAAATGGTGCAACATTAATTAGCTTGGTCTTTTACACTACTGTGATATGGTGTGGGAAAGTACCACTGCAGTGTTGTCATTAATCAGGCTTTTGTTTTGATTCTGCTAAAAGTTTATCCCCTTAAAATTCTTTGTTGTTTCACTGGGGAATTATAGCAGAAATGTTAACCTGCCATAGCAGCGAGCCTTAAACACTAATTTATTTGTTCTGATTTCATCCTACTGCTTTTGAATAAAGGGTACAGCTTGAATATTTTAGCCGTAAGGCCCTAAACAGCATCTGGGGGTTTATCATAAAACTTGTCATTATACAGTATGAATATATGCTGGAAGAATGCGAAAATCCAAAGGTAAAAATAATTATAATCAATTAAAAAAATGGATGAAAAAAAAGTGAAATTCAAGGATTTGTTGCTGTTGAAGGAAAAATATTACCAGTAATAATCTTTTGAAGTATGCATTAAATGAAAACTAATAAACTATCCCCCTGAATTAACCCTCACTGCAGTCGAACACGGAGGGGACAGCATAAAAAATGTAGACCAAATCATACAGTCAGCGCCACAGCATTCAGATGTTCATGTTCACAGGTGTTAAAGTCTCTCCTGGATGGCCTGTTTCCTGCAAGTTTAAGATGTCTCTGACAGAACACACCTGAATCGCATCATTAGGTTGTTAACAGGACTCTGAGGCACTTAAGTGCATAAGGAGGTGATTAGTTATTTGACTCAGGCTCGATGGACTTGGGACAAATTCAAAAATTGCTCCTGAGGAATGGAATTTAGATGAAAGCATATTCATATGTTATAAAGGCCCAGTAATGGTGCACAACTGAAGGCCTTTGAAAATGTGTTTAAAGGCTCTATGCTCATGTTTACATGTTCTCATCCCATCTGCTTTGAGCATTGAGTAAATAATGACTGCAGAACATTTCAGTAGCTAGATGTGCAATGCTGGTAGATTAATTTCCGGAAATATTTGAACAGGTGGGATTTACTAAATGTTTAGTTTCTATTTCTTATTTGCATAACATGATCCTAAAACATGTTATTTTTCTTGCTCTTCAAGACTGTTCACCCCTTTGGCTTTGTTATAATATGCTGAAGTATGATAAAAATGTGAAAAAGATCGAAGAGACATGTTTAAAGGCTCTACATGTTGCATGTGCATTAAGCACTTAGCAGATGGTTAACAAGCTGACTCGATAAAGAACTGACTGGATTTGTATGGAAACTTTTTTTTTTTTGTTATACGTTTTGTGCAGATTCATCATTTGTAATGTCACGCTGAGATGAAGTCAGCTCCCCACACAAGGTTCCCCATTGCAAATGTCAGAGTATTTTCTAATCACTGAATGGTACCTCCTACTGCGGAGTCCTCCTGCCTGATAGCTGCCTGGCGGCTTCTTCTCAGCAGAAGGGAGTTCCCCAGTTTCAAATGGATTTAAGCTGTCACTGGGAGTACTGGGTGTGGACGTCACCGGAGTTCCACAGGGTGTCTGAAAAAGCTTTGACCTCAATTTGTCACTAGAGTTCAAGTGTCTGCTGAGAAATTTTGTTTTCAAAGTAATTGCTGAGTCTTACACATCGTCTTGTCTGCTTAGTTTTATGTGTGATTTACAGATTTGTAAAGAAAACTGGTTAAGTTTGGCTTTTTTAGAAGTTGTAAAGTTTGGCGGACTGTTAATTTAGGTTGCTAAAACGTATTTGTTGATAGATTTAAGGTTTCCCAGGTTTTATTATGGTGATGTTCCAGTTTTGTGATGAACTGGTGTGGCTCCCGTAACGAAGTGAGCTCACAGTTGATGGATCTATTTTCTGTCAGTAGGTATTTTGAATTCCTTGCTTAAAATAACAGTGATTGCTGTTACCTTCCCCCACCTTGCTGTCCACACCCCGATAAATACCAACATTGTCTCCAGGAAACCAAAATTAATTGAAATGATCTGCACTGGAGCATGGTACAAGGAGCAGGTATAGACACCGACAGCTGTCTGTTCAAAGTGAAAACAAATTTCTGGTCAGTTATTCTAGGTCATGGTGTAAACACACTCATCCTCTGCTTCTCTGCCCTTAATCAGCAGCAGCTGAAAACCGAGCTGCTTCTAAATTACCACAGAAGTCATCTGGAGAATATCCAAGAAAACTATCTGGTTGTGTAGACGTGCACAATTCTTTGTGATGCAAGACAGCGTTGGATGACTTTTGCAGATAATTGGATGCTTTTATATGGTATTGTGCAGAATGACATTATCTTCTGTTTCTTCAGCTCTAAGACAGCTCTGACAGGTTGCGGTCAAAATATCAATGTTTCTGAACGTATGAGCTGTTAATGAATTTATGGCATGTGTATGATTGTGAAAAATAATATGATTTAGTGATTTAAAAAGCTAAACCAATCATTGTTATGGATGGCATCTTCTAGTTTTGAGAATAGACCTAATAATGGTTCAAACCATTGAGCTTTGACTTAAATCCTACTAAGTGCTTGTGTGTTGTGCTCTTGTGCAACTTCCAAGGAATTGTGTACCATCATTTGGGAGGAAAGTGCAAAGCTTTATGGCTGCACCTGACCTCTCCCCAGAAGTGGGCGGGACTCTGAGTTTATATTATCCCTCTTAACCTTGACCACATCCGACAAAGCTTAAGGGGTTTGGAACTCGACAGCGCAGCAGCAGTCACGTGGCATCAAAAAGGTCAAACATTAAGAAAAAGGAAATGGTTGTCTGTGTATACAAAAAAACTAACATCTTTACCCTCTCCTGCATGCTCAACAAGTTGTATAACAGCCTTCCTGTTGTCTCCTTTAGGTCTTGCTCTCTCCAGAAGACTTGCAGACAAGCCTCAACATGTCATGAAAATCACACCTTTTTAAAATACCTTCTTGGAACCCTTTGTGAACTCTGATCTGATTCAGTACATTGTAGTGGTTTACGTATGCTTTTGATGATTAGGAAATGTTTGGACATTTGAGTTTTCAATTGTTTGGCCATTCAGGATTATTCTGGTGCAGTCCTACTTCATTGCTAATACATTTTATGTATTTTTTAAGACTACATCTTTTAACAAAACAGTTTTAAACTAAACAGCCAAAACCATCAGAGAGTAGAGATGTGGGCTGCTTTCATTTTCATTTTTCCAGGCTTGTATTGTTTCTAGGCAACTATGGTGGTGGATTTTCTTTTTCCTTTATTTTGTTTTTCTTTACCTCGTTATATAATCAAGCACGGGTGCTGTAATTATCAGCTTTGCAATTAGGTCTTAGGGTGGAGATTAAGCTAATGTTGTGCCCTTGGACACTACAACTGCAATCTGTGGCCAGCTTTATCACCTAGAGATGCCCTGAACACTTTTGACATAGTGTCTTTTATTATTATTATTTTTTTATTAAGCTCTTACACTTATTTTATGAAACCTCACATTTGTTACATAGCTCTTTCTTGTGTAGCATTTTGTTTAACTTGCTTAAAGAAAACATGCCATGCATATTATCAGTTAGCGGCATTATCTGCTGGTATGGTGCGACTCCAGGAGTTTTCACTCTCCTGTACAGAGGAGCAGTAAACCACTGAAATGGGACGGGAAGAGTCAAAGAGCAGTGCTTCAACAGCTTAATGATGTTGAGGCGTCCAGCTCTGTCAGGCAGTGAACTCTTTAATATGCTGTTAATTATTTCTCAGAGATTGAGTATTGATTAAAATCCAAAATGGTTTTTAATTATAAGTCCAGCTTCAGTGCCTTCCTAAATAAAGATGATTTTCCCGGTTGTACGTGAGGGGAACGTCTGAACATCAGGTGGCATCATTTGAATTTGGTTTCGGCTTTGAACTTAGACCAACCCATCTTAGAATTATCTTACCATTTCTATTTGTTTTGTCTCCTATTCCCAGCTTTAAAATGCTATCTCCCCAGCTTCAATTTGTTTCTACATTTGAAATTTACCCGATTGTTTTGTTCACCAGTGATCCTCTTTAAACAGACTCTAGTAATTCAGTTAAATCAGGCTTTAGTGATTCTAGAATAGTTTTTTTTCAACACATATTTTTGCGTTTTGAAAAGTTCTCATGCATGTTTTCTCCAGGTGTCACACAAACTGAGCCATGTTACACTTCGACTGAATTCACAAGAAAGAGTGAAAGTCATCCCTAAGCTTAACAATCAGCTCAAAAATCAAGATTTAACTGCGTAGGAATAGTTGAATATGTTAATCATTTATTACTCCTCATTATTATTGATTTAGCAGAAAATAATATATATTATAACTTAAAATGGTTTGAAACAATTTTATGGATCATGATTTTTGTCTATTAAGAAAAAAAAAAATCAAAAGCAATAGCTGTCCTGCCTTCAAACCCGGAATAGGCATTTAAAAATTTAGCATGTCCTCAAATAAAAAGAAAATCTGCATAATATCACATAAACTAGTAAGCAAAATTATGTGAAAAAAATGACTTTAAGATTAAATAGTTTGTCAAAGATGTCCCCAGCTTGTTCTCTCTCTGACTACACAATTTATTCCTCTACCAAAGAAAAGGAAGAGTTGATTGTTGCTGTTTATTAGCAAAACACAAAGCTTTCTATTTTTTGTTTCACTTGGTAATGAGATGTGGCATAAGCAAGGGAAAACCCCTCTGATGTAGATTAGAGTCACTGGTTAACGTTTTGAAATATGGCTCCTTTCGGAGGATCTTCTGTTTCTGTACTTCTTGTACTGTGCTGTTCTTCTCACACGGGTGATATTTATGGTTAAAGTACTCGCGACATATTTTCTGTGTTCCCATAAGCAGCCACAAATCAGTGCAGTATATCCCTGTTGCTGGTGAAAAATTTTGATTTATTCAGTTTAACATGTTCAAACCCTGTGTATTTCTTCCTCTTTAACTCAAGCAGATCTGTAAAACCCTTCGTCACCCTGCTTCTCAGCTCAGAGACCAGCTTAGGACTAAAATGGACAAAAAAATTCTGAGTAGAGCCAACATGGATGAGAGAGAGAAAGCCACCAAGCGCCAGTTCCTTAAGTGGTCTAGTTGTGATTCAGCAGCAGGATCTTGCCGTCTGCCAGGCTGGCATGGAGTCAACCTCCCAGAGGGACTTTGTTAATGCGAGCCCCCAGGCTGTGGGACTGGGGTAATTGGGTTCACATGGTTGGTGTCAGGACACCCCTGCCACCTCCAAAACAAAGACCCCCTCCCAGTCAAGCTGTTTGGGATGTGGAGCCAATCCCCCACAGTCACTGCTCTGGTTCTCTGGAAAGGTTTATTCACTTACCGGCATGTAGAATGTGTGTTTTTTCTTTGCATCGACCTTAAAATATTGCACATCGAGCTGTAGTCCTAGCTGAGACCTCTGTCTATATATATCCTAAAGTCTATGACAAATCTATGTCAGCCATGAGCAGAGATAACTGTAGAGACCACCCATCAGATGGCTTTGACTGCTACGTTTCTTTCCTTTTGCTGTGTGAATTCTGGCTTATAAACCCTGCTGGTTGCACTGTGGCCTCTGCTGACAGCTCCTCAGTTGAGACGGCTGATCCACCTCTCCTACGTCTGCCCAGCTCATGCATCTGGTAGCGTCTGAGCACTTTCTCCCTTTGGTTTTTGATAAAGACTACCATGACCAGGCGACACGTTTGATTTTGTGGTTTTAAATATACGTCCATACTTTTCTTCCTACCTTTTATTAAATGTTTTTTTTTTTTTTAGCTGTCGCACAGATCTGTACTGAGCATTTAGCAGCACCACAACTGGTGTTTCTCTTTAGGTCAACTGGCAGAACAAAGAGGGACCTGATTTGTTGAACCATAGGTGAAGGTGGAGGAAAGAGAGCATACATACCGTTTTTTGTTTTCAGAGAATGACGGCATCTTACCTTCATCCTAAAGGATCTAAGTAAACTAAACATTACTTTAGATACTCTGGAATGCATATTCCCTCTTGTACAGATTCTCTGAGAGGTGAAAGGGCTCAGTTCGTCTGCCGAATCTGTTTCACACAGCAATAAGATGAACAATGCGCTCAGCTGGGAAGCAGCGAAGCGATAATTGACATGTCCTAAAAATTCAAGTAAAGACTGAGTTATTAATGCTTTCTTCCTGGGGGTGGCTTTAACAGAACCATTAAGCCTTTAATTGAGGAGGAAAGCCGAGTTTAAAAGCTGTTGCCTTGGCATTGCTACTACTTGTTTTTTTTTTTTTTTATTATGGCGATGAAGCTTTAGGGCCGTCTGCTGCACCATTGCAGAGCTCACGTGCATATACAAAACAGAGGCTCTTCTCTATTTTATTTTGAGAGCTCTCAAAAATAACTCCTTAAGTCTTTTCCCTGCAGCGGTGGAAAAAGTGAGGAGTCACTCTTTTGACTGAAGGGCAGGTGAACAAAGTTCCCACCCGTCCTTGTTTATACCCTCTCCTATCGCTAGGAAAACAAGGGCTTTCTCCCACACTGGATATAAAACCACTGATATGGAAGGTATGACCCAGGTTTCGGTGGAGAACAAGTATGCCAAAGCCTTGTTACCAGGTTACATCACTGTTGTTGTTTTGAGTGCATGTGCCAAATCTTCAGGCATAACAGAAGGAGCATGCTTCACGTTTCCCCTCCTTTTTGCCAAGTTACCATCACACTACAAGAAGATTATTTTCACAAATTAGCTCTCCCTCCTCTGTGACTCTGGATTCTGGGCAGCATTTAACAATCAGTAGTGTAAATATTTATTGTGGCCTGTTTGATTTGCAGTGACACTGTTTTTAATACATCATTCATCAATGCTTGCAGTTCTGAAGAAGCAGATACAACAGAGCAGTCATCACGGGTCTTAATGGTTGCATCTCTGTGGTTGAGCAGACGCATGCTGTCGGAGCGGGGCTCTTGACGGATGCTTGACTGCAGTAAAAAGGGATTAATCTCGGAAATTGCAGATAAACGCAGGAGCTCGCTGGCCTGGTATGCATCAACAGTCCTCTGTCTGCTAGTGGGAGTAAAAATGTGAGCTGAATAGCCTAGTTTTCTCTGAGAGGAAATGATGACAGTCATACACAGGTATTTGAAAGGAAGTTGTTCTCTGTAGGCAACCAGATGTTCTTGGTATAGAGCAGATATACCTATCTCAACTACTATTAAGATTGTAAATATGTAATGATTTTAATCTTTGTAAGTTTGAACAGCTTTTGTGTATTTTTTTGACACACCGCTTTTACAAATGAACATATCATTAATAGATAAGTGACACATTATTAGGTGCTAAGAATCAGGAAGAACTTTAAGGATAACATATCAACAGATTCCCAAGCCATGTTTCCACTGCAGGCAAATTGTGGCTGAAATCTTTTTTTTGTTGTTTTTTTTGGTGAAGTGAACTGGTCAGACTCTTAAGGACAAGTGCAGGCCCTCAATTTTGATCTTTTCAAGTCACATTTGAGACACTTTGTGGTTCTGGTTCCAGGTTAATTCTGATATTGATAGAGTGACTGTGGCAACAAGCACGGTTTGATGCATCTTTTATGTCTCTTTCCATATATATTTGTCACAGCTTCATTAATATGTGGGGTTTAACCCTCTATCAGTTGAAGTTTGGAGGCCCTGATCAGAATCATTTGGATGGGGGACGAGACCCATTGCCATGCAAAGTTTGAGTACAGTCCTGCAAACAGAGGATTTTGCAACCCTGAAGACGTCATCCAGCATGTAGTAATCTGCCCCCTGTTGCAGTGTGATACAATGGATTGCAATGAATTTCCTGCTTATAGAGTCGATAAGAGAGGCGCTCACATGCGTAATTGGCATATCCAGATGTTCTGAAGTGAAGTTGTGAATAAACCAACTCTCTTTGCAGTTTTTGACATGCATGTGCTTCCACTCCTGGCTGCATCCTAGCTTCCAAACAGACCGCTATGCTGAGCTGGCAGATAAAGCCTCCATATGATCCCAGAATAGAGGGATCATCTCTTTTTATTCATATGTTTCATACAATTCCCACTGAAAGAGTGGCGGCCTAGTGGTTGGGGCATTGGGCTTTGAATCCTGAGGTTGTGAGTTCGATCCCCCACTCCCACAGACTGCCACTCTGGGTCCCTGAGCAAGTCCCTTAACCCCACACTGCTCCCCGGGCGCCTCACAATGGCAGCCCACTGCTCCCCAAGGGGATGGGTTAAATGCAGAGAAGTAATTTCCCTCTGGGATTATTAGAGTATACAAAAAAAAAAAATGATGTATGGATTTCCTTGGACACTTCAGACTATTTCCTCTGTGTCTCCTTGATCAAAGTTTGTAGGGGGAGACAGTGGTGGTGCTGTTCTTTTGTCCATGAGGTTCAGTTTAGAGCCAAAAGCAGTTTACACCGGAATCGGATATAGGCAACATTAACAGGACGTAAACAACCTGTCAAAAAAATCTGACTTTAGATGATCTATATATTTTTTTTAGCAAAATTAATACTAATATTTTTTTCTCTCTGAGTTGAGATACATTCACTCTGCAAAAGGGCATTGACTTATAAAGCATAACTCAGCGTAACATTGAGTAAAAATACCACCGATATAAGATTTGAAGCAAAATATTTAACACTATCCAACAGTATATAGTATCTGAATATAGTAATTTGGCAAGCTAATCCCTCAAACAACCTAAAAATATTCTCAATGTGTAATATTTGGGTTATTGATTATAAATGTATCTATATTCCTAATAGACTCTCGATTTTGAGAGGGCATATTCCATGTTGAGATGGTACCTTTCTTCATGTTAAAAAATATATTTTTTGTGCCTTTAAATATTTTCCAGGGTCGATATAAAGTTTTATTTTCTAGTAATTTTACAACTGTAGGTCAAACTATGCAGATCTTAAACAGCAAAAACAAAAAATCCTCACCACACTTTCAGTCTATGCTCTAACCATACCCCTTATATGCTCTGACTGAACAGCCCCCCACATACTTGAGTGGACATGTCCGCTAATGTCTGTGCGCAGACTTTCGGCAGAACCTGCACAGACAGGTGCGCACAAATCTAAATTTTCCCAACCACGTACCGTACGTGGTGCCTCACTGCACTGCTTAGTGGGAATATACTCCTCCCCAGTAAAGAGTATTCATTCCCACCCGCTTCAAATGTAAGTGAGTTGACAAGACTTTATAGGCTATCGCTAGCAGCGAAGCCTGCCGAGAGCAGCCAGACTTAAGAACATGTAATATCTTGGCTGCTCTCTCCATCTCTCTGATGGGTGTGCTGTGTATAAGGAAAAAGCGCAAGACTTGGTTTATTATGTTTTGGTAAAGCTAGCAGTTAACTTGTCTGATGATCCCCTGGCAGTATGGGAAATGAGCCATTTGTTATGAGAAACTTAGTAATAAGCACATTTGACTGTAAAACCAGCAAGTTGCTGAAGTCTGCCCAATTTGTTTACTACTTTTCCAGGAATTAAAACTTTCTCTTTTAGAGTTGCACTTGTTCAATTCCTTTAACTCTACATTTCTGTTGATTTATTGTGTTTATTTGTCCTTAGGATTCATTTAGATGGTTCTAAAGAGAGTGCGTTCTTTTTATTAAGATGGCAATAAAGTAGCTTCTGTCTTAGAAAGGCTTAAATAACAATTGTTTTACTGATCAGTGTTTTTACCAGGCTTTCAGCTAGAAAAGCACACGGGTGTACATTGTGCACCCTTCACTAAAAATATTAGAAATTGTATGGCCTGTTTTTGGGATGTACAGCTTTGGTACACCTTAATTTCCCTGCGGAAGCTCAAATGTTCAAAATTTGCCAATCCGCATGACTTGCTTAACAGGAAGCAGATGCTGGAGTTGGAAAATCTTAATTTTTGCTGCTCGACGCACCACACCAAAAAATCCGCGAAGATGATCTCCATGCTGGCAGCGAGACAGACAGAGATGGAGAGCTATGATCACTCCAATAAAACTGTTTATTAATGCCGAAACTAACTTAAATTGTCGAATCCTGCCGGTAATATATGTTCCCTTTTATTATTCTGTGCTTTTACATTACTTGGTTCTTTAACATTACTATGTATTCTTTGATTTTATTAGTCTGTAATGCGGTGTAGTTTTAGCTTCATTTGGGTCAAAATTTTTTGCAACAAAAATGATTAAAAAAAAAACAAGCTTTTACTATGTGATGATTAATCTTAAAAATAGTTGGATTATTCAACTGGAAAACGAGTTAATTGTTTAGTACGAAATAACACAAATCTGGTCACTCGGATCTTTTCTGTTGCATCTTAAAGGGTTTTTTAAGGGTAGAAGCTGTGGGATACAAACATTTTACTAGTTAAAACCATAAAGTTTTAAAATTTAAGGCCCTGAGGTTTATTTAAAGCTTTAATGTATTTATCTAAATACTAAAAATCAGCAATGGTCCTAGTTAATGAGAAAAACAAGTAAAGTTGAAGGCAGCTCACACTAGCAGCACAATAAATGACCTGCACTGACTGTGGCGTCTGACACTCTTCAATTAACTACATGCAACTAGAGCTCCTGATGCACTTTCCAGCTTTCAACCAAACTGGTTTGCTATAGCCAGGCAGGTTGTCCATTGCTGTTTTTCTGCTTCATGTTCTTCTTTAACTCTTAAATTAAATCCTAAAATTAAATCTTAATTAAAATATATTACAGATATGAAGATAAATTGGTGTTTGTTCTTCTCAATATTCAAATGTCATATATTGGACAAAGAAATAAACGGTGTACGTTTTATTTTTTGACTCTTTCATGGACTCAGTTTTTGCAGATGGGTTTGATAACAGACTCCAATCACGCTTTTGACAGCAATTTAAGATTTTTTTTGTCCTTAGGTAGTTTAACCTAGCAAAAAAAAGTAGTGAAGGAGGAACAGGAGTTTAAAAAAAAAAAAAAAAAGATTTTGAGCAGGTGATAACTGATCAGAGCTAAACAAAGAAAACTATAACCACAAACTGATTATTTACTGCAACTTTAACTTTCTTCACTGCTTTATACTAGAAAGGCTGCAATCACCAGGGGATTGGCTAACTTTCTTAGCAAAAAGATGAGAATTATTGAATCTTTACTTTTCAAAAGAAGAGTAACCGTGGACTACATCTGTGTAATGTATTTATTTTACAGAGAAGTGGAAGTGACTCAGTTGAACCAACAATCTAATTTGTTAAACGTCTTTTAACTGATGCACTGTTTATTTGTGCAGAATAAAACCACCAATGAAGGCTGATATTTTTGGCAAGGCCACTGTTATTCACAACTATGTGTCTCATTAGTGAACAGTTGTACCAATACTTCTATATATTGTCTACTCAAACTGATTAGAAACTTTAGAATGTGGTTTCAAACAAGGAAATTATCTCTGTTTCAGTAAAACCAATTTCATTGACGTACTTCCCTTTTAGTGGGACTCCTTTACTTTTGCTTAATTAAGTAGTTCCCGTTTTTTTTTTTTTGTCAAAGGTTCGCCTTTTACCACAAAAGTTGTATCTGATGATAATGAAGCGTGCTCTGCGTGTGCCATCTTATAATTTGGAGGTTGTTCTTCATAAAATATGGTTTGTTATTGATGCTTGTTGGTCACAGAAATTGTTATGAATTATAACCTCTCAAAATCAAAAGCAATGATGGAGGATTATTTTTGCTGACGTTGTTTTTTTCTTAAACAATGATAGTTTTATTGTGTGGAAAATATTTGGGTGGTGCTATTATTTCACTTTATGACATGCAAATGTTGCAAAATGCAGGAATACAGACTTTAACCCATACTCTGCTCTGTCTGAAATAGTTTTTGGGTTTGTCCTCACACAATGTGCCAGTCACTGTTGCAGCTCTTCAGTTGAAATATTCATCTCAGCTGCGGCTGTGTGTTGTTATGGGTACTAAAATTTTAAGTACATGCTAAGTAGACACATCAATTTTGCAATAGCTGAGGGGGGGAGCAGCACTGATTTTTATGACGCAGTTGCTGACTCGCCTCCCCGGACATCCTTGCTTAACATGGTCAGGTTGATGTAATGTGCTGTGTTTAGTTGAGTAATCCCTGGTTGTTGCTCATCTTATTGCTTCATGGAGGAGTCTTTACTGACATGATCTGACACAGGTGAAGCAGCTATGCTCTGACCGAACCACTATCAGGCTAGAACCCATTTGCGGTCAGGGTTTTTTTTTTGTTTTTTTTGGCCGCTGAGTTTTTAAGTTCCGTCAACAACTTGAACAGTGAAGAATTTTTAAAAGTTAGGTTGTTACTTGGAGCTAAATCTACCATCAAGCCCCTTAGGATTACCATTTCCCCCTCCCCTGCTTTCAGTATATTTCACAGCTCCTTCCTGAAAACTAATTGGAGATTAAAAAAGATTTCTCCTTATAATTGCTGTGATGCAACCCATCCTCCTGAAGCCAGATCAATATGGTCTGGTCTGTGGTTCAGTGTCTGTTCCCATGGGCTCATGGTCTCCCCTCAGGAACTTGGATACAAACCTCTTTCTGCTCTCTGCCTGCTCAGATTTTTGCTAAACCCACACACCCTTGCAGCACTTGTAGTGATCTGTCACTTCTATCTTTAATTATCTTTCGACCTGCCTTCCAAGCGCTACTGTGGCCACCCACAAACCCACTGGTGAACATTCTTGGACCGTCCCTCCTGATGTAGCAGCAGGCCTGTGCCTGTTCCATCTCTGACTGTACCCCAGTCTGAGTAATGAAGGCAGCAGGGGGGCCTTCCAACTGCCTACTCGTGTCACGCCTTATCATTACTGCTATCCGCCCAAGGTTCTCTAATGAAGGCGGCATGTTGGCCCCATGGATTATGTAGCAGCTGGATCATTAGCATGAAGGACCAAATGGCATGTGGGTCCATGAATTGGACCTTTTCATCAATCTTTGTGCTAATCTCATCACCTACTGCGGGGTCCAGAAAGTCTAGTTTGCTGCTTTCTTGATCCTTTCATTCATACTGATCAGGTGATCAGGAATATATTTTACAATTATAGTATTTTATCACCGTAAAAAAAAAAAAGCAGTATAAAGAATCATAGATGAACGCATTGGCACTGCATGAATGCATGTGCAATTTTTAGTTTATAGATCTAAATGATAAAATACTAAATGGTAAATAAATACATTGTCTGAAATGTAAGAACCAAACTTCTTGAAATGATGTTTACTAAATAAATTTTCATTGTAGGAAAATGGTTTCCATGGCATCTCATCATTTTAAATTTGTAAAATAAAACTGCACATTTAAATAACAATATTGAAAATGATGCATCTTATGAGCCAATGGAGAGAAAAATAAGGAATGATGCAATCATTCCATATTTTTCTCTCCCTCTGCAGCAGCATATTTTTATTGCCATCATAGCCTGCAATTATTACATATTTATAGTGTAGCTAAAATAACTAAACCTTGTTTTTCTCCAACATTATCTTGTATTTAGTAACTTTAACAATCATAATCATACAGTATTGAACTGGAACAAATGCAAAATGTAGGAGAAAATGATTATTTATTCAGAAAAAGTTGGCAGGGTCTTGAAGAAATTTTGTGTAACGGGAAGGATAAAGAACTTCCAAATTGGATAAACTCCTGTGGCAACATCAGAACATGAACGGTTTATGTTAATGCTTTTTATCTGATGTCTCTCAGTGGGGGGTTCCAAGGGCGCTGCAACCAATCCGTGGTCCTCTGTTAGTGCGGAATAGCAAAGTATATGATGAAGGCCTCATTTTTATTTTTTATTTTTTTGCAAAGCTGGACAAAATTCAAAGACAGGAAATACCCAATCAGACAGCTGGAGATCATTAACAGGAAAAAAATATATTTTTCCCTTATGATCACAGCTAAATTTGATCAAATTTTTAACAAGAAGGAAGGTTTTCTATTTATTTCATTTCTAGACTAGTTTAAAAGGTAGATTTTTGTCCAAAGAGAGAAAAATGGAATATGTAATAAATGTAAACCATCATGATAATTTATATTCATTATTTCCTACATGCCATAGACAATGCCTAGTGTTTGAAAAAAGTAGTGCTAATTAGTTACAAAAAATTTGCAGAATGAATGTAATTTATTTGATTTTATTGTACGTTGGGGTTTATAGCATAGAAAAATCTTGAGCTGAAAATAATGTTTTAAGGCTAGAAATCTTATTTTCTTCCCCCTTTGATTGCTGGTTTTATGTTTTTTGCAGTTTTTAATGATTTGCAATGTAACTAAGCCCCCTAGTTATTTAGACTCTGTGGCTCTGCTTTACTTTTTCAATGATCCAAAAATTTTTATAGTGCAACAGTTTTACCAAACTAAAGGAGGGCATGGAGTGAATGAGAACAGTGTAACCAGAGAGAAAATGAAGGCTGGAAATATGGAAGTTTCCATATATGACAGAGGGAAGCTTTGGTTATATGCAAATTCCCCTAAGATATAAATACCTGTAAGAAGGGAAATTAAACACCTCTTCTACCTACCGTTCAAATTATACAGGCAGGCTCAAAATACAGCCAGAGCTGCAAGAGTAATGTTTGGGATCGTCATGCTTTCTAAAAACAGCTGGAACAAAGCTGGACAAGTTGCTTAGAATGATCTCCTGTAAGCCCTGAATAATAAACTGTTAGCTGAAAGCCTTTGTTCACGTCATCATCCAGAATAGTTCACCTGTGTTACCTGCCAGCGCTGCACGTGAGGCCGTCGTCTGAGCCGTTACCAGGCTAACATAACATAACACTGCAGCCACTTCAAGATGCACTTAGAAACCACCCTCTCCTCTTCTCTTTGGTTTACACTGAGCTTCCTGTCTTTCATAGCTGATTTTATTTATTAGATTTTTTTTTTTTATTGAATTTTTTATATATTGTTATTTTAGTTTATTTTCAGCTTTACTTGAAACAACAAAGTTTTGCTTTTACAGATTTTTTTAAGATCATACTAAGTAAATCTTAGAATATTTGGGTAGACATGCATGCTGCACAAAACAACTGAAACATTCAGGATTTGACCAGTGATCTGGTATCAAGACCCTTGCTATTCACAGCCAAGTGCTGCACTTGAATATGCTGAAGCCGACACTAACAAACAGGCACTTGTGAGCATGTTTAGTCAAGTGAGACAAAAAAAAAAAATCCCAGAGCATAGTGGGGATTCCTCCGTCTCTAGAATGTTCCCTCCAACCCCCTTTCAGACAGACGGCAGTGTCATCTGCCCAGATTTTTCCTTTTTCTTTGTATCCTTTGATTCCCGCGTTCATAACTTTTAGCCTCTCTACATGGATCATCTATTTTGGGAGCAGCCTAGCAGTGAGCTGAGAGGGACAGTGAGACAGGTTGTCACTGGCTGTCTTCTGCACAACATGGCTAACAAACACACGTAGAGGACAGTTTGCAAGAGAGCTCTAGTTGGCTTGTTTACGCAGAAGCTCCGTTTGGAGGAGGCAGACACGCAGGCAGGCAGGCAGCGAGCGAGCAGCAGGGATAAAAATGTAGAAGGGGTTTACTACCCTCGAGAGAGTCGGAATTCCTCCAGAGCCGTTTCCCCATTTGGCTGGCAGTTGAGAAAACAATTGCTTGGCATTTACTCTCTCCGTGCAGATGGAGTCCCAGCTATGAGTCAGCATTGAGAGCAGCGAGTGGTGGAGAAAGTTGTGGGCTTGTGATCTCTAGCGTGCAAAATATATACTTTATGAAGAGAGTTGGATGATATTGAAGTGGCAAAGCAGCTTAATTTTTTTTTTTGGGGGTGGGGGGTGGGGGGGTCGTCCTGCTCTACATTTAAAAAGGTGTTTTATTCTGAGATTTAATGTAATCCTTCAATCAAAACCTCAACTAATAAAGTTGTCTCTCTCCTTTTTCTCCAGGGGCGCACAGGAGACGCTATGCTGACGACCTGAGCTGGACGAGTCCTGATTTCATCCCCTCTCTCCCCTATCGGTTCACACTTGGGCCGCTTTGAACCAGTCACCACACACCAACAGTAACCACCTCCTCCAGCCTTTTTTCTTCTCCCCCCCATCCCCCCACCCCCACTCCCTCCTGCCCAGCCTGCCGTCACCATGACGTCGGAGCTGGAGAGCAGCTTGACCTCCATGGACTGGCTACCACAGCTGACCATGCAGGCGGCCAGCCGCAAAACCGACACCCAGAATGCCCATGGGCCCGGCATGGGTAAGAAAAGCACCTTACTGGATCACAACACCACGCTGGATCAGGAGGAGGTGCAGCAGCACAAGGATGGCAAGCCTCCGTACAGCTATGCCAGCCTCATCACGTTCGCCATCAACAGCTCGCCAAAGAAGAAGATGACGCTGAGCGAGATCTACCAGTGGATCTGTGATAACTTTCCTTACTACAGGGAGGCGGGCAGTGGCTGGAAGGTAAGGACAAAGAATCCTGCAGATAAATGTCCTCATTGATGCACTTATAAAATTTTTTTAAACATTGGATAAGTTTAGGTCAAAAGGTGGTCTTATATTTGAATGGTGCAATTGTGATTTTCTCTTAAGCTGTATGAGTTCACTTTTGAACTTAAATTTTGATGACCGCATTGCATAGAAAAGTGTATTTTCAGACTCAAATAATTGTAAGCAAAGTGCTGCTTTTCTGGTAATCACTATTGTCACCTCCTAGAAAGCTTAGAGGGGGAAAAAGTGTGCCAAATCACTCTAAGTGCTTTACTACTCTGAATGAAAAACGCTGCATCCCTAAGAGAACCATATGAAGTGCAAAACCCTGGATTAATATTCAGACAAGTGGCCCCTATCAGTGTGAACACAGACTAAATAGCCCATTCAGGGGTGGTATTATTCATTGCAGATGCCTTGATAGGAGAAGGCCATTATACAGGAGAAAGCCAGTGCTGTGTCATCATCTCAAGGAGCCCATGATATACCGAGATGAAGCTATGCTGATTGCCTTTTAAAGGGCCCAGATGGAAATTGATATTAGAATGAGTTTTCCAATCAGTCGACGTTTATTGGAAATAGAATCTTAGGCACTGCTTTATTGCAGTCAGACAAGATGTATGAAGCCCATTTCCTTGGGCGACAAGATCCGCTCTGTGGACCTGTGTGTGTGTGTGTAGGTTAGGCTGAGAGGAGAAAGCATGTGTTGTTATAGATGGATTGATTTTAGCTTTTGTGAAAATGCGTGTTGTAAGGAAATTAATTGTTTCATTTCACTGCCGTTGTTTCCTCTTTTGCCTTCATCATTACTTATTTAGTTGTCAGTTAACTGGCGCCATATCTATTGTCTTGATTTGAGTTAAAGCTATTTCTACCAAACACTGATTTGAGCTTTGTGCTTTGTGTACCACCTACCTTTGTGTGCAGTGGTTTGTTATATTTAGTCCTAAATTATTTCCTGTGTACCTTGGCCTGTTGACGCTCCCTTTTAAGAAACTGTTGTTGGTCAACAGAGCCTGGTGCAAAGCATTTGACACCCAGTTTTCAAACTTCCAAACCAAATCTTTACGTTTTATCCAGATCACAACTTGATAGTCAAGCCCACACGTGATTAGGTCTTTAAAATATTTTGTTTACTGACCCTGATCAACAACATTATGCATTAAATATTTCAGCCTCAGTGGGTATCCAAAGCTCTGCTGCTGGCCGTGACACTTTGCTCTCTGAACCGTGTTTCCTTTACTCTCTTTCTTACTGTTAGTAAGAATTGTTTGAACTCAGATGGGTTTTGTGCAGATGACCAATTCATTGTTGATTAATAAGCTTATAAGTATTCTTCAGGACATGTTAAATATTGCATATGAGAAGTTAAAGTGCGCTGGAGAAAATCAGAACCAGCTGTTCAGATCTTAAAGGTTCTGTATGTCTCAATGCAACTTTTTCCACTTCTAGTATTATAAAAGATATTTGCGGCTTTAAGAATTTACCGATACAGATATTGACCCGATATAATCTTAGCATGACTCATGAATGACGAATCATGAAACCTTTCATCACTTATTTTGTACTATAATATGTTGGAAAACCTTTGTTTAAAAGATATTTTTAAAACTGAGAACAATATTAATAATAATAGGTATGCAAGCAATTGATTTATATGATATGAAACAACCACAGAGCTACAGAAACTTTAAATTAAAACACAGCGCTTTCATCAGAATGCCAATATCAGCGATTTTAGCAGGCTTTTGGACTACAATATAAGCTTTTAGGTGATCATTGGACTGATGTCTGATGTTGACTAATGTTATGATGACTGATGCTGATGTTGTTTACCTAGTACATTTTTAGCCTGAAAAGTTTTTATTTTTGGCACCAGCCATGATCAGAAGACATAAGCCCTTTTGTACACAGTCATCTGTTTGCAGTTCTTAATCTATCATCCATCAACTAAGGAACTTCAGAAGCTTTATCTTCAGCATAAAAGTTATAGTTGAGGATTTTGCGAATTTTTGAAAAGACCCGCCCTAAAAAAAAAAATGCACACACAGCCCTGTACCTGCTCCCGAGAGGAAGCGCCTATTAAACATGTACGAGTGCATGCAGGAGCCCATTTCTCCTTGTCCACGCTCTGTTTAAAAGTTGCTGTTCTCTTGGTTATTAGTTGCCGCTGTCAGGTAGCGACAACCTATGGCAACAGCAGGCTGCTGTGACAGCAAATCCCATAATGCTTTGTGAGGAGAGCTCTCCACGCAAATCATTATGGGATACATCTGCCTCTTCTGAGGCCTTTCTTTTCTTCTCTTCTCATATACTTCATAGGAACTTTTTCTATTACGACCCTTGCCATTTTCCAAAAAACGCGGTGAGAAAGGTGAGCTTTAATGACTGTCTGATACCGTCGCTCACCATACATATACGGCTGAAAGTGCGCATGCACGTAGGATAGCCTAACATAAACATATCACCAGAATGATTGACACTTAGGAGGACCACTTATTTAGATGATTCTCCTGCAAATAAATGACGGTCCTCTCTAACTTTAATAATATTTCAAATTGTAGTCCGTCCGTAATCCACTTGGCCTCTAATATTAATTTGCTCTTTTTTAAACGTGATCGTGGATTTTTATTTTTTTACCTTTCTTTTCACTTTCATGGCTCCATCATTTCCTTTTTTTACTAAATAGTGAACCTCCAGTAATGTGATGTTGTGGTAAATATTCTAAATGTTTAGTTTACAAACAAATAGGCGTACAAACAAAGTGAAAACCACATAGATTAAATATAATATTGCAACATGATTAAATCAAAATCAAAAGTGAGATACTGGAATAGAAATGTGTAAATCCATGGTATGTGAAGGAACCTCATTGAGGAGAACCAAAATCTGGTTTGGGTCAGAGTTAACGGTGCTCGTCATCTTTGTGGCAGTAACTTAATGTTGGAGGCTAAATTGTCTGGTTGAAAGGCAGTTCCTCCCTTTCGAATTCAGACAACAGCAGCCATGCTGGCAGTGAAAGAAATCATGATAACATTTATTCTCAGAAGGAAACATAAACACAGTCATCAGAGTAGATGATCTGGCTCTATGCAGCTGTTAAAAACATAGTGGACTTTGTAACAAGAATCTCCACCATTTCTGTCCTGCTCTTCGTTCTTTTTGCTAATTGCTGCTGAGCTATGACGTGCCATACAACTCCGACAATGTGGTATTACTTTGGGTCATCTTTTATTTACATTTCATGAAAGTAAAGCCGGGAAATTCCGACATGGAATTAGTAAAATTTAATCTTTTTCTAAGCACTTTAATTCTCACAACATTAACACTGCTTTATCATTTGTGTTTAGAGTCTTTAAAATTGACTTTGTGATGTTTTGGGTTTAATATTCACTCTGTTGTAGTAGCAAAAAAAAAAAAAAAAGAAAGCTTCTGTTAGATTGGTAAACTTTAGGGGGTCTACCATTGCATTCTCACCCACATATGTGTAATGCTGAAAGGAGGAGGTATTCTTTGCGCAGTCGGGTGTATATATACATCAGAAAGAACTGACGTAATTGGAATGAGGTCTTTTGCAAAAGTGTAAGTCACAAAATTAGTCAGTGGCGGTGGAGCTTGACGCTACTCCAGTGCTTTCTAGTTTAGTGATAGCTCGCTCAGATCGTCAGATTCTAGCCTACATGTGGGTTGCAAATGTAGAAATACCCCGCACATTAAGTGTGAAAAACCACATCACTCTAACCAGGATGCTGTACAGCTCAGGAAACTGAAAGAGCAGTTTGGAGGTGTGCTCATAAGGCTGCAGCCTGCGTCACCATTTTTTTTTCTTCTTAATTCTTGTTAATAGCGTGCTTTCCCTTTCAGTTATTCTGAGAAATCAATCAAGTGAAACCATGTGCGTGTCTGAAATGTGCATTGCTCTTCTCTGCACAGATATTTGAATGAAATCTGCTGAATGGGCTTCAGCTGCCATAAGTTTGTTCCTAGAGTCTCTTTTTCTCTTTGGCTCTAAGGATTTTCATCCAAACCTGAAGATATCCTCCCCTCCCAATCATCTGGAAATTACTTAGAGCTGGTACAGCTGCAAATGTTTGTGACATCATGCCTTTCTCATGCTCAGAGTTGTTAAAACAGTAGAGCATAATAATGCATTATAGTGCATTGCTTGTGTTGTATTAGCATTCTCCTTGCAGCTTTACATTGATATTACTCCAACAATTGCCAGACTGAGTGTGCATGTTAGTGTGTAATTATTTGAAAGTGAGCATGCCAGGATGGGGTGAATGTAGGTCGAATGTAGTCATCGCTCTTCTGTTCCCCTGGAGATGCCATTCGCAGCAATTTGAGACTCAACACACACACACACACGAACGCACGCGTCTGTTCTGTATGATAATGCACGCCTGTGCCTGTGAGATGCGACCTGGCTAATCTGGACACCAGCAACCCATTTAATCGTCTCAACACCACTCCATTAGCATTCGCTTTTAAGAAATATCAATAAGTGCCGTCAATAAAAGCACATAATTCATCAAGGTCAAAAAAAATTATTATTTTTTTTCTTTTTTTTACAAGAGCGAGGAAAATTTCCCTGGCACGTATGAGCGAGCAATTAGTCTCTGATGTTCCTCACACCCTCCCCAGCTCTCGGAAGCGCCTTTGAATGATGTTGTGCAGGTTAGTCTCGGCAGCCTCTTCCATGATTTAGCCCATACGCTGAAGCTTCAGTGGCCTTCATGTGAAGCACGTCTGCGCTGAAAATCTGCCAGATTACTTCAGTACTTTGCATGCTAGGATTTCTAAATACATGTTACAAAAAGAAGCGTTTGGTTGTAGACATTTCCTGTATTGCAATATAGAGTGAAGTCTTTGTTACAGTAAATATTTGTAACCCTGTCTTTTCAATCTAAAAATTACATGCAAGAGAAAACTACACCGAGATTAACTTTTAGATCTTAGAAAAATAAGGTAATGCTATACTTGAATTTGCATTTATGAGTTTCTGCTTGAACTTATTTCCAAACAAGTTACAATTTCAAATGCAAAGAAAACCCCCAACAAACATTAGCTCTTGATATGAATTGAGGAGAGGGAATATGTGTTACTTAAAGTTTCAAAATGAGTTGGTAGTTTTTGTACTTGGTCTTTATCATCATAAATGGTATCTTGCCGTTCATAAATGGTAATCGGCATTTACTTACTTGAACTGTAACCATTCATGGGGAAAATGTTGCATAAAGCATCTGCAAGGGAGGGGGATCTACCTATACTTTGGCTATAGCTGCACGCTGCATGAAGGGAGATACGGAAAAGAAAATGTAAAAGTAACACTTCAACTATGTTTGAAGTAAGATTGTTTCAGTGTTATTTTTTTCAAGCAGCTTCTTGATCTTTTAAAACCTTCTCTTATGGTGAAAACCTAAGTTTATATGAAAACAGAGAGCCTCTTTTTTAAAGATTCCATTTAAATTGAAACGCTGAATATAAAGCAGGAACTTTGTTGATTAGAACAATAAACAAAACACTGACTGACTGTGGTGTCCTGCTGACTAAAAAGTAAAATACATACTCATTTTAATTTTAAAAAGGGGTAGCATGTGACTTTTTTTCTGGTATTTTTTCTACCATGATAGAAATGGAAAAAAAAAAGCTCTTAAATCTTGACCTCTACAGTCATCTCAAAACTTCTTCTGACTCCTCGTGGGCTCACTCCTCATAAAGTGTGTAAATTCCTTTCTGCATGTCTACAGGTGAAGAATGCCAAAGCAAATTTAAAGCAATTCTTGGCCAGTTGGGAAAAAAATGCTTGAAATGTTTGCTCTTGAACTTGAACCGTTGAGATTTTTAGCTGCTGGCACGATTTCATTGTTATTTTTTCTCCATCATCGGCACCTGTGCACAGGAAAAGAAAATTAGTTGTTTGAGAATCTAGGTTGCTGTTGATTGTCTAACAAACTCTGAATTCTTTGCTTTTTCACCGAGGTCCACAGCTCATACATGATCTTGATAATAGGAAGGTCTGTAAGTAGTTGGGCTTGTAGATATGAGGCACAGAGCTGCTTTGGACCTGGACCTTCCTTTGATCTCATTATAAAATGCAAATACGTAGCACCCTAAACAGATCAAAGGTTCAGCTTCCTATTGGATCTGAGGCTTTAATATTAGTTGCCTGGGGCAGCTCTCTATTTTTCTAAAAAGCGATTTTTGGTAGCCACTGGTCCTCCAGGACATTATTTTCTCTGGAGATAATGTTGCAGCTTCTGACGGGTGGCTTGCTAGAGCTCAGAAAATCGTTGCTGCATATGCTTATTTTGGTAAGATTGGGAAGGTGTGAGCATTTATACCTTCTGCCTCTATCGCTCACCTCAAGCTCAGGTTTGTAGGGCCTAAAAATCTCAAAGTGTAAAATTACTTTAGTGCTCATGCTGACTCTTAGGTACCTCTTTCCGTTCAGGTGGAAAGGATCATCATCATTTGGAGCTTAAGGATTTACTGATATGGATTTTTCTTCGTTTTTTTTTTTCTTTTTTTTTTAATGGACTTTATTTCTTACTTTGATCCAATATTGATGCCTAATGTGTTTTTATTAGTTAGTAAAAACCTAATATTTTACTGTAATTCATTTAACAAGAGGAAGACCATATTCATTGTTTTTATTCCCCATCATAATATTATGACTTATAGCTGATAAAGACCCAAAAACAGCTTAAAGGGTAAATTAGACCAATGCAAAAATATTCTTTATTCAAAAAACTGACCCAGTGAAAAGTATGCCCATGTACTGTATTGCATATGTACTTAGCTGGGGCTCCTTTTGCTTGAACTACTGCATCATTGCAGCATGAATAGCAGCCTGTGGCTCTGCTGATTCCAAATCCTCTGCTCCTATAACCGTCAGTTCCAGTGCAGAATGCTTCTGTGACTCCATGAAAAGTAACACCTACTACACCGTAAAGCTCCACTTGGAGTTCCTAGAGTCGTTGGACAATGACATTCAGAGTAGTCGAGGATAATGTGAAACTGTTCTTACTAATTAACATAATAGAGTTTCTTTTTTCTCATCTATGTGAGTGGAGTAAACACAGAGGATGTAGAACCTGTTTAAGCCCAGGTGGCAGCCTTCAGCACGTATTGTTTTTGCATCTTCCTTTTGAAAATAATTTATAGGTTCTCCATGGGTTTTATTTTTGACTAGGTTATCAGCCAATCAGGAACATTGAAACCCTGACATTAAAGCCCATATTCTCTATAAAGCTCGTTAGCAGAGGATGCATAAGGAGCTCCCATAGTCTCTGCTAGATATCCACATTTACTCTGGATTTGATGAAACCCAGGCAGGGAGATAGACCCCAAACTGTTCCTGAGAGTTGAAGCTTCATGCTGGACCTCAAGAAACTTCATTTTAACTGGAAATCTAAATTAAATAAAATACTGACGTTGATCTGATCAGAGTACTTAACTAGTCAACAGCAGTGGTCTTGTCCTATTTCTTCTTACTTCAGTTAGGATGCTGCTGACATAAAGCTGTAGTTGTTTGCCCCGGATTCCCTGGTTTGTGGCAATGACCCCCTCCACAGTCAACTTCTGGCTCTTTCAAACTCTATACCCAACTTTGCTTATAAAATCCTTTAATGCCTTCACTTACTTTTCACTTGAGCTTCTTATTCTACCTCAGTTTTTCCTTCCACTCATCTTTCCATAAATATGCTTGGATACTGCACCTTGAACAATCTGCTTGTTTCTTCTTGTGGCCTACTTTTCCTGCAGAGGATATCTCTGACTTTCTACTGGAGTCAGCAGTTTTTCAAAGATTTTCTGGCACAAATTCAACCACTTCAAAGGTGAATGGAGAGGTTTACACTCCAGTGATGAAATACTGAGAAAGAAACTTGTATTAACAGACCAAAGCATTTCGACTTGTTGATCCTGATGAAAGCCAGAGGCCTGAAAAATGTTATTCTATAAATGAAATGGGTTCTTGATTGTTTTTAAACCTCACCTTACCAAGTCAGCAGTCATCTTCATGAAAGTGTATACATTATATTTCATCATTCTATTCATTAAGGAAATCATTTAATTAATCTTTTATAATATTTGTTTTACATTCATGTGAGACTGAATTCAAGCTGTCTTTAATTGTATGCCATTAAACAAAACACAGAGGAAAAAAAGTCTTTAGACAATGAATCTGAATAACGAGTTTCACTTTCTGAAATACACCTGGAAAAAAAAAATCAACCTTTGCCAAACTTTAGTCTGAGTTCCAAGCTTTCAAAGCTATATTTTTAGTTTTTGTCTCAGCCTAAAAGTGTCTGCTTGTTGGCCCGGCACCGACTCTTCAGTTTGTGGGAGAGGGAGTGATTCACTCAGCAGCTCGCTTGATCCTGCTGTGAGGCGGGTTCCCATGTCAGGAAGCTCCAGCCTGGCCACCCGCCCACCAGCCTCACCTTGCACCCGCCTACCGGCACCCCACCGCTCACGCTCTGGCCCTTAGAGTGGGTGGGGAGAGCAAGCTGGCAGGCCTTGGCATGGATAGATTTTGGCAGGAGCTGCTGTCCCCACACTGCGCCGAGTGAAGTGCTGACTGCAGTGCAGTACCTAAAAGGCCTGAGGCTTCTATTGGTTCCTCTGGTGGCCCACAGGCCTGTATAGAGATGTTTGCTACAGTTCTAGTTGAAACTGTAGCCGTCACTTTGACATGCAGTGCTTAGGTTTCACTGCCCAGCAGATATATATATATATATATATCTATAAAATAATATAACTTGTGTTATAATTCAAGGCAGTCATTAACTGTACGCAGCTCCCTTCCATCTGTTCTCGCTGCTCACTTTGAAGTGATATAACAACCAGTCATAAAAAGCTGTCCATCATGGTCATCAATCGATTTGGAGAACCTCCTCCCCTGTGATAATGAGATCTGCTGAAGTCAATGCAGACACGCTTGCTGTGATGCCGTTTCCCTCCCGCCACGCCCCTCCAGTCATTTCTAGAAAACATTGACAGTGCACGCAAGGCAGGGACATGATGATCCCTGTGCATGTTCCTGTTCAAAGGTCCAGACCTACGTTTTCTTTTTTTTTTTTTTTTTTATAGAACCAAAAGAAATTGGCAAAATAACAAATGAGTAAAGGTGAATTTAACAGTTGGTTTTCTTAGGGATGTAAAGTCCAATGGCAAAATTGGAATCAATTAGTTGATTGGGAGAAGGTTTGAGACATTGATCTTTTTGGGGGTTTCTTAACCTTTTACTCTTTAATACTCCTAAAATGATTATTCTGTGTATTTTTTCTTTCCCCATTTTGCTGTTTTCCCCCTATTTGTTTGAAATTCCTAATACCATGAATATATATGTTAGTACATAGCAGAAAATAGTATTTAATTCAGAGTTTCATTTTGCACTTATCCAAACTGTTATCTGTACATTTTAGGACAAAAATCACTGTGTTATATGGAAAAAATACCTTTTGAGGACTAATTGCTAGAAACAGTACTGTAAAATTTATTTCATGCTGCTTAGGTTTGAAGCATACAATATGATTAACCTTTTCTTGAATTATCAGTGTTGCCTGGAATATTTAAAGCACAATACTTGGCTTTGCGTGCATTTGTGCCTTTATAATGTATTTGTGTTTTTTGTTTCACTGCATCCAGCTGCAGATTTTAGAATTTTAAATAGCTGAGAGTGATCAAACTTGATGGATGACTTGTTTTTTTGAGAGATAAAATGGGATTATTTGAAATAAAGCAGACAAGCTCAGGCTCTGCTTCTGTACATCACCCTAAATATTAGTCAGAATTATGATTTCAGTTATCGATTTGGAAAAATGACGTCCTCTCTTCCAGAGAATGGCTAATACAACCGCAATACCAGATTGAAAATAGCTTAGCAACGTAATGATTTCTCAGCTGCTAATATCACCCCACCTTTTGTTGACATTGGGATCACAGATGGTTCCTTTTGCCTCTTGCGTGCACACAGATTTTTTTTTGTTCTGACAGGCATGGCTAGTAAGGAGGAAAGTACAGCAATGATTGGGATTTCTCTAAATAGAATGCAGTTGTTGAAATCTTATTTTAACACTGATTGATGAATCCAACATATGTCAGAGTAGCAAATGCTGCCACTGTGCTGGCCATTGCACAAAATGCACAGATTATTTGCAATTCTCTGTAGAAGTAATCTTATTTGTAGCGTTTTTGTTCTTGAATTTAATTTCTCCAAATATTGTAAATATTATTCTTAGTTATGCCAGCCTGCTGTCCTTGAGGATCAGTTACCTCTTCCAAATCCTGCAGCTAATTGATCTGTCATCATCATTGCTTGCTCATAGCATTTATCCTTTGGAAATGAAAGGGATTACCACTGCAGGACTAATTAGCCTTCACTGTCAAGTCAAGCTCAGCCTTACACTGCATCTCTTTTTCTAAAGCTTTGACCTGCCGTTACAGATTTGACCAGATTCCTGTTGTTTTCCCTTTCAGAGCAACAAGAACAACAAGAAAAGCATTTAAGATTTTTTTCCCCAAGCTCTCTAGTCTAGGTTGGTCAGTAGTTAAGTTAGAAACAGAATTAAGTCATACCACTGTAAAAGAACAGCTTCTGCATAAAAGTGTAATATTCTAAAATGAAGATAAAATGATTTTGCTGCTGATTATATTAACCTATAGTTATGATGACTTAGGGCTGGGCGATAATTCAATAACGATATATATCAATCGATAGACGTGTGGCGCAATAGAAGTCCATTTATTTATTTATTTTGGTTACTTTTCTGGTCACTTTAGTTTATTCTTTGTCAGTATTTAATAACATAACTCAGGTCTCTTAAGTTATTTTTCTTTAAAACAATTCTGTTATGGTTAAAAAAGTTGGTTAAATAAATATTTAATTGGAAGTCTGTGTTTGTGTTCTTTATTAAAATTAAATCATTTAGCAATATCATAAAATGTCCAGGCAGAGCTGCACATAAAATATGGTTTCAAATCTTTTCAATAATTATCGATATCGATCAATATGCATTTTTTTTTTTTTAATCGATAAGCTTTTTTTCTATATTGCCCAGCCCTACAGTATGATGACTACACCAAAGGTGGTCTTGTGTAACTAGAGATTTTCTTAGATCTGCCAGTAGGTTCTATAACCGAAAACCCATAAGGGTTCAAGTGGATAAAACTGAGAAACGTTGCTGTACTCAGACTTCCTGTTATCTGCTGAAAAGTTCATTCTCTTAAGACCTCAATAAAACTAGAGTCAAACCTTGAGATGTATAAAGAAAATGTAGATGCCTATAAAATATTAGATATAATTAATTACTCACAACAAATACTAAATTTGAAATAATGCGTATTTATTTGCAGAATTTTACTTAAAATCACCTCATCATTTAAAAAAATAACAATAGAATTTATTTCAATAGATTTGTTTGTATTTAGATGTAAATCCAATGCAGTAAAAATACTTTAAGCTGGTGAATTTGATAAATTTAAATAAAGTATTGTCAGACGGCTGTCACCATTTGGTTACACTGCAATGCATTCTGGGTTAGTGACATATGTTGGGTCCTGTAGCGTTAGCACAGTTCAGCCAAAAGAGCAATGAGTAACGTTTAAACCTTTTCAGTTTGAACCAAGTGCATTGAAATTAAAAACGTAGAAATAACAATAGGAAATGAAGATGAGGAGGACCAGACAGAGAACATTTGTGTTTTTTCAACAGATATCCCATGTATAACGGCTCATGAAAACTTTGAGGCAGCAAGGTTTTTTTCTTAAATTTACACCAAACATAATATATTAAAAAACAATTCTGCTATTTGAACCTTCCTGTGTTTACTAGGGACGTTCCAATCCAGTAAGACCTAACCACGTCATCAACCCAGCATACTTTACACAGGTGAAAACTGGCGGCATCTAATTTTTGTAGTTATTATGAGAGTTTTTTCTCATATTTCAAATGGCAATTTGAAGTTAATTGGAAAATTACATCATATTTAGGCCAAAATGTTTAACTTGCTCTCCATTATCCAGTCAGGACCTCATTGGGTTTAAGGATGTGTGCTTGTACTGGAATTCAGCAGACCCTGGAATGGGAAGGTTTTCATGCATGTAAAGAGGCTTATTCAGAAAGAATTTGTCCTTCAGTTGTATTTTCTTTCTTGATACCCAAGACACCTGGTGTTAAAACAGTAAGAACTTCCACACCGAAGAGAGTTTTCTCATATGGTTCAGTGCTATGATGTGGTCTGTTCACTGAGTAAAAAAGGGACTGAATTTTAGAATTCAATTTCTGACTGACTGAAAATTGAGCTGGAAAATCCTCCAATTTTGGGCACCATCTGATTTCTCTGTGCATTTTAAACTCCAGTAATTATCCACTTGGAGGCAGTTGGAGCCTACTTATGTTGTCTGACATCCAGACACTGGGTCATTTACATCTGATAAGAATTTTTAAAAGTAGTCGATTAGGTTGGATGATTGGCATGTTGATGAAATCTGCATGGCAAGCAATTAACGTGGAAAACTGTCCAGCCTTGATTTCATCTGGTTTTCATTCACCCTCCTTCCTCTCCCTGGCAATTATTTAACACCTGTCACCTTCTCTGTCAGCCTCTTGCAGCTAATAGCTTTACTCCCCTCACCATAACCCCCTTTCTTTTCCTTCAAGGTAGAAATGTAATGCCAACCATTTCTCCAAAGTCTCTATTGAGAATTATTTCACCATGCAGATGACTTGAAGGAAATATATATATTTTTTTGTACACTGCCTTGTTGGACAGCCATGCTGGCTGTCTGTTTTCCCAGAGTGTCATCTGATCATCCTGCTGCTGTGTCCTTAGCGGGGTCAGTGGCCCGTCAGAGCGGGGACAGTGACACAGCTGCGGCAGCAGAGCAGAACCAGTGATGGATGACGTGCCAGAAAAGGCCACGCTGGCTTGCCAGGCGCCTGTATTGACAGCCACATCTCTCACTACTCACATTTGGCATCAACAGGGCTAATCTCAGGTCATCGGAGCTACAAATGGGATGTATGAATATTGCTCCCGTAACTGCTCATTTATCGCCGTCACATCTGAGTGGAAACAAGACTGGATTTTCACAGCAACATTATAGGTTAGATCCAGACTGTAAAGAAACACAAAGATAAAGGTGAATTTAAATTTGCCATAAAATCAAACTGCCGTTGGATGTAGTTTAGTATTAAACGAAAAGCTCCTGTTTTTAATGTGTTTTGCTATTTTATTTAAGATGAATGAAATGAAAGGACAAGATAAACCATTAAAATTAACAAGCTTTATCATTCTATGGTCTAATTTGACAGTCTTAGACCTTTACAGAAGTTTACTGAATCCTGAATAGCTAAATACTGAAAGAATTCTTAAACTCAGTATTTGTGTTTTTCTTTGTATTTGGATTTACATTTCCTCTTCATTGGGGTTTCAAGCTATTCTGCAATTAAAAACCTAAGATGAAAATGCCAACACTGCATAGGTTTCAGGATAATTTGGCAACCCAAAAAACATGCATGATATCAGCTCATTAAGAGAGGATCAAGGCATGCCTGAATAACCAGCTTTTTAGCTACCGACTACGTATTTTAGCTACAACTTGCTCATCCATCACACATCTGGAGTAGTTTATTATAAAAAGTTTTAAGTTTAAGACCCCCCAAAAAATTTCTTTTCACATAGAGTGAAGTGCATTGATGCAAATTAGTTCAGAAGACGGTACCTGTCTCTAAATGCCACAATAATGTTTTTTTTGTGCAGGTTGGTAGAGTCCTTTATGCGTATTACACCAAATTTTTATGTCAGTTTTATGATTCCTCTTCTGACCTGTCTCATAACTAGCTGAGGCAATACCAGCCTCGTTTGATTTTGTGAGATCCATGTGCGAAAAGGAACAATATCCACAACCTCTGAAAATGTTTTTTTTTCCCTCTTATTAAAAACTTAAGTGTGAATGTCAAAATTTAAATGTTCAGAAAGTCTTGGATGAAGTTAAATTATCCATAAAGGGTCATTTTTACTACCACGACTCTAAGGAGCTGTTTAAAACCTGTTGGGAGATAGACTAACCATTATTGTGGTTTGGGGGGATGCTGCACTATGACAATAAATGGAAGGGGGTGTAAAAGCACTTTCATTATCATAGTTGTGCCTTAAACATGAAACCAAAAACTCTTAGCCACAGTTAATTTTTTTTTTTTTCATTGTATGCCAAATGATCTGTGGAAATCACGGACCATGTATGCTTTCAGACTATGCAGATGAGCTTGTGGAACCAAGGCACTGGGGCTTGCATTTAGCAGCATTCACCTTTAGCTCTGGGTCTTTGTTTATATTTGGGCTGTTTATGCACATTCAGTACTTTAGATATAAAGCACACTGGTATAATCCTTAACATGTAGTTCATATTAGATTCTGTGGATCAACATATTTCTCAAATCAGACACTGAAAGATCATGTTATGCCTCTGCTCTTCATGCATCCACAGACTGTGGCGGCTGCTACTTTTACGTTTTTAATATCACTCTGCATCTTTTGATACCAGGGATGTAAATAGATAATCAATTTAAGCTTTTTGATTAATAGTTTATTAGATGTAATTTGTTTAATCCAATTAACTGATGAGGTCCTCTTGGAGGTAATTTCTTTCCCTTGTACTGTAGTATTGCCACCATCCATTAGACTACGCTGATGTTCATTCTTAAGCAAAACCTCTCTGATACTAGCAAGAGAAGTAAGTCTGGAGCAGAAGCATTTAAGAGCAGAAACATAAATCAAGAGAAAACTCAGAGTTTTAAGAAAATCACTGTTTATCAAATAATCTTTGTCGATTAATAAAATCATAAAACTTTAGATAAATTAATTAATTGATTCCCTATTTTTTACATTCTTGTATTACCAGTTACAGTTTGTCTATGGCTATCTCCAAAGTTGGATAGGGGAATAACTAGTATTTAGTCAGTCAGAGTCGAGGTATTGTCAACTTAGTGTCAGGTAAAATAAACATGTATAGATCATACAAGAAAAGGATAATTAGGCTACTGTGCAGTTAAAAAAAACTTGAGTTTATAGTTAGATTGATGAGTTTAAATAGTGTAACTCTTTTTATTTTAATTGTTTTATAAAGGCCCTAAAAAGTTAAGCTTAAATTGATAAAAAAGAAATATATTTTACACATTTTTTTTATCTTAATTTTTAAATTTAGCATCCATGATGTCTCATGGATGCTAAATTCTGAGACATCATGGATGGCTAAATGGCTTCTGAATTGTTAATTAAATTCAGACCTGGACATTAGAGTTTGGACCCCTCTGCAGCAGCAAGCAGAACAGGGTGCTCTATCTCCCAGGTGCACCTTAAAACCTGGTTGTTTTACTACTATTCCTACATTCATGTTCTGATTTTTGTCTTATCTTTTTTTTTCTCTACTTTTCCCATATCTTTGATCAGTCTTTACGACCCCCTCTCATAGATTAGAGGTCCAGTCTTTTCTTTGTTTATCCAGCTGTGTTTTTATTATAATAGTGCAATAGTTAAAACAAAATGCTCCCCATTGTGTTGCATTGCTAGTACTGAAGGTGATGAAAACATTTTGCAATTATCCTGGTTTAAAGAATGCCCAGGTACGTTTTTCCTTCTCAGTATTGAGTCATAAACGCTGCTTGAGGTCTTCCAACAGCTTGTTGAGGCTCTCCTCTAATGGTATGTAAATAGTTTTGTGACTGTGTGCTTCCATGTGTTTGTTCAGTGATTATAATCCAAGTCTTGGCTTTAAGCCCTTCAACTCGCGCTCCACCAGCCGCAAGGCCATAGCCTCTCCTCACCAGTTAATTGCATCTGAATTAGTCCATTAATGTGGCCATGTAGAGGGATGAAAGGGTGCACAGAGGTGTCTGGCCTCTTTTGACCACTCCAATGTATTATTAATGGGTCAGCAAGTCTGGTAGCTCTGCATTAACTTGGCTAATGGACTATAGAGAGGGGCCGTGAATTGCTTTCAGAAGGAAATCAAATCTAATGCATATTATGTAGATTGTATGAGGTTTGGAGCCAGGACAGCTATGGCTGAATATAAAATATGTTTTAGGGTTATGAGGATTTTTTTTTTATTATTAAAAAGAAAAAAATCTTCACAAAGTGTTTATTTTAACCCAAGAAAGAGGTGATTAGAAATTATTGATGAAATGCTTTCACCTTACAGAGGTGCTTTTAGTGAGGTTCAGTAATTCATTCCTCAATAATTACAAACAGCTGTCACCCTGTTTCAATTGTTTCAACTGCCTTTTACATTTTGTCCTTCAATTACTGATCTCTTCCATCTGATCTCTGATCCAATTAAAGCACTATACATGATCATTCAAGATGTGGATGTCCTTGCAGGCCTTGTTTTGTTTGTGATTTTTTTAAAATCTAAAAATTAAGCACTATCAACAATACCTTAAACTCAGATGCCTACTACTCCCTTTTTTATTGATCAGAACTAAAGCTACTTGGTGCATAATTGTTGGACCAGTGCCAAAGGTTCTGAGGATGAGTACAGTTTCAGCTGCTGTCAATAAGGAGAAACGTAGAATGTAATAAAACGGCAAATTTGTGCATGTATGCACAAGTGACATGAAGTTATTTAAAGGTTGTTTTTTTTTTGTGTTTAGAGCAGATCCAGTATTCTAAAGTTGAAATGTGTTCTCTAACATGTTACACAATACATTTGAGGCTAATGACCATATCTTAAGAAAGTTTGTTAGCAGAGATACTGGGAGATAACATCTAAGTGATTGTTTCGAGGCACTCTTGATGTATTCTTGGTGATATTCCTGTAAGACGCAGCTCACACTGAATATAACTGGAGGAGCTATCCCCTATTTCCTGCATATTTCACATTTGAAGTGTAAAATAGGTGGAAAGTAAAAGGAAAGACTCTGCAGAAATGATTTTATTGAAATGCTATATTATTTCCTATAGAAATGGTTTATACTTTAAGGTGACTTTACTATCTAGTCACTTTGATAATTAAAATGGCAACACAGGTGATCTGGATGTTTTCATGCATGTCCAGTTGGGCTGCAACTAACGATTATTTTGCTAAGTGATTAATCTATCGATTCTTTTTTCTTTAGATTAATCAGTTGATACTCAGATGGAAAAGGGAAGCTTAAATGATGCCCTTTAAAGACTTCTGATCGCTGATATTGATGGACAAAAGAGTTTTTTCATCTTGAATGTTTAAGTTTTAATACCAATACTTTTCCAATTTTAGTATTATAGTTGTTTTGAGTCTGGTTCTCTTTCAGCTAAAGGCATGTTTTAGAGTCTCTATAGTCAATTTAACGTTTTATCAAATACTAAATTAGTTCATTTAAATATTCAATTGCTCATGATTAATCCAATGAATCGTTAAACACACTGTATCCAGATGATGGAGCTTTGAATTTACAATTTTCTTTGAAAAAGTATTTTGGAATTTTCAGTGAGTGGTTTTTAAAAAAAAAAAATGCAATGTTAGTCAATGTTTCAAAACTGGCTCAGATACGGAAATAATTTTTTTAGGCCTTTGCTAATATGATATGCTTTCTCAGATATAAAAGTTTTTATTAGTAGAGCATTGTATGTCTTATTTGGAAAGCTTGGCATGGCTGTGTCTAAAGGATTGGGTCAAACCCACCGTTGATATGGAAACCATATCCATTCCTTAAATAATACTGTATCTCTGTTATAAGCCTAATAATTACAAGGTTACTATAGCAAATGGAGGGTTTTATTTTGGAGAGTATTGTCTTATTTGGAAAGTCTCGCAAATTTTTGTCTTAGTAATTTTACTAATGGGTCTGACCCAATGCTTAACCTCCTATTCTAAAGTTACATGGTGTCCCTATTATTGGCTAACCCTGCAAGCAAGATGAATTGTTGCAAGATCTGTTTATAAACTCCCAAAAATACATATAACCAGAGAACAATGGATGCATTACGTACAGAAATGTTTCGGACCAATGAAATGCAAAAATGTGTTTGACGTCAACCAGAGGCAGAAGCCTGAAGCAAAACAAACTTGGCTGCGCCAGCTTTGCATGGAATACTCAAAATTGTTTCTCTTTTTGAAAAACAAGCATATGACAGAGAGCATGGCCTTACTGGATGAGAATGATGTCTGTGGGTTCCTTCCCACTGGTTTTGGTAATAGTTAGATTTATCAGTTAAGTGCGCTAGTTGTAAAACAAAGCAAGAATGTGATCGTCACAGTTTGCTACTCCTGCATTGGAGGCAGGTGCCACTTAATTTATTCAGTCAGCTGGAAAAATTATACTGAATATCCATCCCTTTTGTGACCACTTTTTACAGGAGTCTTATGAGATTGACACCCTTTCAAAATAATGGTATCAAGAAGCATTCCTCCATCGGGAAGGAAGGCTTTTATTTTTGATATCAAACTGTATTCCGTTATCTCTGTAGGTGGGAATTCCTGCACATGTTAGGATTAATCACTGAAAATGGTATTGGAAAGTTGTTTTCCTTTTTAGTGATTATGGTTATTTCCATGTCTGTAACTTATTCAAAAAAATAGTTTGGGATATGGACACAAAGTTTGTCACACCCTCATTCCTGCTCAATTCTCATTGAGAATCTTTGCTGGAGCCTTTTAATTCAGAGACTTTTTGGCAATTGGGAAACCATAAGACCAAGCGCAATTTTAGAAATGGTGTGAAAGCTGAGTCTTCAGTCTACAAACAGAATGAAATTTATTGCTGTTAGGGCGATCTAAAAAAATTTTTTTGCCTGACAAAAAATCCTTCCCTCTCCACTCAATTAAATGATGCACTCTAACTTTTGTTTCCCTCAAACTCTTTTGCCTGAATGATGATTTTTGGAAAAACCATAGCAGTTATCAATATGCCGTTTTCTGGTTTGAGATTAAGCTTTTTTCTAAAAACAGAGTAAAACTGTAAGCGAATGTATGACGACACAGCAAAATTGGAAAATAATGGAGTTTTACTATTCATTTTTCCCCATTAACAATTCAATCTTCTAAAATTTTTGGCTTGGTTCTTGGCAAATTAAGCCGCCTCTGTTACTCAAAACAAAAATAAATTCAGATGTGGATGTTTTCATACCTAGATTGTGGCGATGCATGTTAACATACAGAGAAATAAATACATTTTGCAAGGTGTAGAATAATTTGTGCCTCCATGCAACACATGGAGCATATAATACCATGGTGAACACATATTGGTAAACTGGCCCCTTACAGACTGCCCATATCTGCACACAGATGCAAATTGAGTGTGAGCTCAGTGAGTGATGCGAGGTAGTCCTCCCTCATCCTCCACTGCAGAGGCAGCGTGAGGCCATAAAAGATTGGAAGCAAAGTGACGTCTTCTGGTTTATCCCCCTGAAAGCCTTCGCATGCTCTCAGTTCCACATGAGGGATCTGATGAAAGCCGTTTGTCAGTACAGCACTTAATTATCAGCCAGAAGAGGAGCATCTGATGCTATCCTCTGACGACGATCTTACAGCAGCCTGTCGTCTATGGGCCACACTAACAATGAGCAACTGACTAGCTCGTAATGATGACGGGACGGTGCCAACTGTCCACTTCAGAGTCCCACAAATTGGGAAGATAACAGTGCCTTTTTTTTAATCCAAAGTTTATTCTGGCTCATTAAAAGCTTGTGTAATGAAATGTTCTAGAGGACTTGATTTGCAACTTGAGTTCTCCTGAAAAAAAAAACATTTCAACTGGATGATGTGTTGACCTTTAATTGTTTCTGCCTGTCTACACAAAGGTGTTCAATATGCATTGGAGCCATCATTATCAGTTTATAAGAAGAATCTTCATCTTTACTAAGTTAATATTCAATTATTTTTCATTCTTTTGTGACCAATTTGCAACATTAGCCCTAGAACTGCCAGAATAAAAATTCTAATAAGAAAAAAAAGGTTTTCTTCATTGGAACTTTCAGGTTTATGAAAAATGACATTTAAGAAAACAAAATGTTACTCTATGGCTGTATTTTGTTGTGTGGAAATCTTGGCTTAATATTGCAAAAGAAACGCCAAGGCATTTACATTTAAACTGCATCTCTCTGTAGCTTGGTATCGGTTCTCAAATCCCTCATCCTATGTTGAAACTTCTTTAAATAAACAGCTAAAATTGAGCCTTTTAACAGAATTCAATTATTTGTCTGCTGTATTAGTCACTCCAGTTAGAGGAACATTGTTGAGGCTTTTTCGACCTGGGTCCGACCTGCTTGCTCACAGTTTGTCTTTCAGTTGCTCAGAGGAATTTAAAAATGGATGCAATAGTTTAAATATTGTCAATATGTGATATTAATTTTACTTCTATAACCAATGAGCGATATTTATCTATAATATATTATGAATACTGAGTGATTATTTTATTGCATGGCTAGGTTTAATTTAGTTCTTTTCAAGTGACAAGTGTTTTGTTTTTCAAAGTGTAAAGCACAATCTTAAATCTGTTTCATATATTTAACCAAGGTTACAGTTTGGTGCTGTGTGATTAATTTTTATAGTCGTAAGAAAATAAAACCCATGAACCATGAACTTTTACTGTTGTTTTATCAAGTGTTTCTTCTTACGCTTTTCCTTTTAGTTTGTCCATATATTTGAACTGTTTGTTCTCAGTAAACCTTCAGTTTTTCTGTTGATTGTCATGTCACTAGATAGATAGTGCCTCCCTCGCTCAGAGCTGCTTTTTCTGAAGTTGTCTGGATCGGCATCATGTTAAAGGTCAGGGACGTTCTGTAATAACCCACTTAATGGAATCATGCTACAATTCTGCACGCTGCACCATGCAATAGTGGAGCAAGTTTAACAACACCAGAGGTTGTACAAAGCATTTATATTCTGGGTGGCTTCATTTTGAGGGAGATGGGAGCAGAGGACATACAAAAATATATAAAAAAGCAGAGGAGACAAAGACTGATAGCTTTTTGAGTTACTTTTATCAAATAGGCCTGATGCGAGTGCCTCAGGGCTTTTGTGGTGGTGTGACCTGCCATTCAGTGTTGCATTAAGGGAATTTTCCCCACAGCTTTTTAAATCTACAGTGATCGACACCCAATTTAAAAGGGGAATGCTTGAATTTCAAATGTTGCATTCAAGTCAGCATTGTAACCTTGAGTGCAACTACAAAATAATGCACTGGTCTTTTTTTCCTCCCTCTCTAGAATTTCTCTAGGTTTATTTTTATTTCAAGGTTGACCTTAAATAAAATAAGAAAATAAATGTGTAAGAAAAAAGGAATCTGGATGCAGTGCCGTAGCGAAATTGAGTTCAGAGCATTTGTGCTAGAACTTTTGGTCTTTAACCCTGTTGCCTCTGTTGAAAAGGGAACATCCTTGGTGCAGAATTCATAAACTTCTTACAGGCCACGAGGGAGCTATGGGGTGTTTTGTTAGTTCAGCCTATTGTTGGAGCTCAGTAAGTTGCAATATCCTTGAATTACCCTGAACAAAATTACATGGAAAATGAAATTCGATCGCCTCACTTGCATGATGGTAAAGAACTATGGGCAATCAGGCATGGATTTTAACCTTTCTGCATTAAGTAAACATTTACATTGAGCCTGTTTTTTCAGCTCTTTATGGGATAGAGAAACAAAATGATGTTTAGATTTAGATTTTTATTATTTCACAAATTATAACCATTGCTCTGAAATTAGGCCCCACTTTTTATGAGCATTAACTGACATCCGGGTTCTTTCTTCTAGTGAACTGTCAAGCTCATTTTAGCCAACAGCTCGTTATGCTGAAAATTGTCAAAAATATGCTCAAATTTTGCCAGTCTGCAGTATCAAAAACATCTTTGTAACAACACTGAACACCAAGTTATTATTTTTAGGAATCAGTTAGCAAAACAGCTACTAGCTGTGAACTGCACATATTTGAAGAGTAGTTAGCAGAAAGCCCTCAGAAGTCCTGTTGTGGGCCAGGCACCTGGTTAACATGTATAAAAATATGACAACTGAGACTGAGATTGAACCTTGTGACCTACATACAGAATGCTGTATGTGGAGGGGAACAGAAACTAGCACAGACTAATCCAAGCACCCCCATTGTTAAACATGGTGCTGTGAGCATCATGGTGTGAGTTTGGTTGCTTTCCTTAGCAAGGACTGCAAGGTTGGTCAGAGTAAATGAAAAGATGGATAAAGGAAAACAAAAAGGGAAATCTGCAAAGGATAACTATTATAGAGGCATTGAAAGATTTGAGACTTTGTTAAAGATGTTTACCTTCCAGCAACACATGTAACCTAACCATAGAGCCAGAGTGAACAGAGAGGTGCTTTTACTGTGCAAATATAGATTCAAGTTGTGCTAAATCCAAAGACGTATCACATTGTGTGTTAAAACAATTCATCATTTGCATTTACATTTAAATGTATGTTTCCTTCATGATAGATTCCAATGAAAAACATTTAGGGTTCAATGTGACACAAGTTTCAAGTGGATTGAATACTTATGCACTTTATTAGATTTGTTCCTCAGCTTTTACAAAACTCATGAACAGTTTATACTGTAGTTTTGCTTTCAACCTACTGTTTAGTTTTGGATAGAATTAGCCTTAAGCAGTACAGCTGAGAAAACTAATGCTAAACTTTAATATCTTGCTTTGATTTAATAATATTATCAGAGTATTTAACTGTTATTTCTAATCTAATGTTTACATGTCCCCTCACTACTTGGGCAAATACTAAACTCCACATGTAATCACCAATCAGCCTTTCTTTCTTGCATGTATTGCCTTCATTGAATTAGACTTGCTTTGAAGAATGACTTTAATTTAGCCAAATGTTCACCGTTGAGGAGTTTGGGGGGAAATACAATTTCCCCATAGTGTCATGTACTCATGTAAAAGGAGCTGTTGAGTTTTAATTAGTATAATGCCTCAGAATGTGACAGTAGATACCAAAGGTACAGATGGTAAAATTCAGTCAGTAGTCTGGTTTCTTTAGTTTAATCTATTTGGATTAGTGTTCCAGTTTCTGACGACTTAGACACAGAGCACTGTTTGAACTAAGTTGGTACGTTTGTGACAGATTTTACCCACATATAGATATATATGTATGAGTGTATTTTTTTTTTCGGCAGGTCTGCAAACACTTTATGTTTTATTAAATCAACATAGAAGTGCGTAAAGATCAGACTGAGAAGTTTAAACCAGGAATGCCAGTACATAACTACTAGATGCCAAGGGAGGCAGATCAAATGCCTTTGAAGATGGATGGAGGGGAAAAAAATGAAAGGTGAAAATCGTTATAGTTGACTTCATTGGTATTTTAGTGTGAGCTTTAGGTATCTACACTTTGATAAACACAAGTTTTGTGGAACTCTGCGCAGCAAAGCTTGGCAGACATCTTCAGTTTGCATTGTGATGAAAGAAAAAGGGTGAGACTAAAAAAGGGTATGCTACCTGTTATAAAAGGGTCTTATTTTAAGTGCTAAGCTTTAACAAACTATTCTTGCAGGGCACCATTTAAACCACTCTTTTAAAAAGGTTTTGAAAATAAGTACGGAAACAAACTTTTCAATCACCGTCTAGAGCTCTGGTTTGTATTTTGAGTTTTACCTGAACAAACCTTTACCTTTCTGTCTGAGCTTTTTTTTCACCAACCCTCGCTGAGTAAATGCTGTGGCATCCCACATGCCTTCCCACACCCACTACAAATAGACAGTGAAGGTGCTACATTCCGTGGCCCGGGTGCACATCCCCGAGGCTGAGGAGTACGTTTTGTGTTGGTGGGCATGTCACAGGGTCCTTACAAAATAACAAAGGCCTAAAAATACAGTCATCTACCTGTGTGCCTTTGTGTGTTACAGTGCACATACGCAGGCCTCACTGTATCTGTTCTGATTCACTCACTGGTGACTTCAGTGTGACTTTAGTGTTGCTCTCTACACTCAGTTTTCTATAGAGGCCCACACTCTTTTTCGTGAGGTGGGGGACATTTAGTGCTTTAAAAACATTCATACCTCTTTATTTTTCTTTACTTTATAGTCTTCTATTATAATTTTATTGGATTAACTTCCACTGGGTAGTACATTTTATTGGGTAAAAGAAAAATCTCTCTTTCCCAAAGAAATTCACCACACATTTAAAATGCAATCTGATTTAGTGTAAAGAGAAATCAGTTTAAGATATGACTATATTGGACTGCATATGCATTCTAATATATGGATATGCTATGTTCTACACAAGCCCATCATGGCTTTGGTTGCAAGTTTAGGGTAGTTATACTTCTAGAAGATTAACAGCTATATCAGTCCCAGGTCTTTCTACATGTTTTCTTTCTGAATTCCTCTTTATTTGGCTCCATCCAACTTCCTTTAATTTTTTTTCAAACCTTCGAATTGGATCCCAAGGCATTATCCCTCCATCAATATTCTCTGAGGTGGTTGACGGCCTTTTGGAGGTCATTATAAATGCAAAAGAGCTCCACAGAACTCTATTTCCATTTTACAAAAATTATGAATGATGTAATTCGCAATTAGGCTAGCTATGAAGTTTTAATGGTATGATAGCCTTAACCGCTCTATTCGCGGACTGATCATCAGCATTATCTCTGAAGTCATGGTTAAATTTTATGGTCGAAGGAAGACGTTTCTAAATCACAGCTGTTATCCCAAGATTTCACTTTTCACCCCTGCACAGTCTATCCGCTTTACGCACATTAATACTAAGAATTTTTGGCAACTTTATACACATTCTTACATGCAAAAAGAAGCAAAAGAAATGACAAGTATAAACAAATGTGCAGAATGTGATGGGAAAACATCGTTTTTTTGAAGCCATGATTTTTCAGTGTTTACTGTGAACCCTCTAACCAGCCTGTACCAAGGATCAATTGAATATTTAGTTGTAGCATAATTATTGGACTGAGTGTAAAAATATGCCACACTGTAGAAAATTCTGTTTCTAAATTTTGTTTTTTTTCAGTTCTCAATTTTGTCCCACGTTGTGTTGATCCAACCCAACAAATTGCAGTGAAGTGTGTTCTTCTTACTAGATGGCAGTATGTCGTTCATACGACTGTTATTCATCTTTGGATCAATTAGAAATTTCATTAAGTTTTATTTCAATACGGTTTCTGTTTTTCATTGACTCTGACATTTGAACTCTTACAAATATTTTTGAATACTTGAACTTTCATATCTAATAAAGAAAAAGTTGATTGCCTTAGATGTGTTTGCTTTGTATTTTACTGCTCTGACTTTGGCATAAGTGACTCTTTTATTAAGTGCTTCATGTTTATCTAATTTCAGAAAGTATTAATTAAAATTGCTACCATCCTGTGATTTTTCTCCAGTTTTTGGTTTGTATGTACCTTACTTCCCCTTTTCTCCTTTCATTGACCTCATTTCATTGTCAGAACTGGCCTTGTCGGTTGTATTCAGATGCTCTTCAGTTTTGGACTAGTTTCAGTGAGGGGAATTGGCCAATTTCATATGAGGCACTATGCTGCTACAGTTTCCTTTCTGAAGGCCACAGGCCGCTTTTTCACTTTAAAAACTGGGATCTCACTCACTGAACAGTGCGTAACATGGCAAACTAAATGTCTGAAATGTAAACAGGGTAATCCTCCTATGTAACTAAATGTGTTATGTTTGTGGATAAGTTAAGTCCTTTCATATTGGAATAGATATGGTGTTGTTTCAATTGATTCCTCAGTGATAGTTTGTCAGTAAACTTCAAAAGTTCTGTCCTTCAAACTTCACTTGTCTTAATCACTGGATATTGTCATTTCTACAATATTTTTTCTGCAAAAAGGTTTTTGCTTTTGTGAATAACAGCATCCTTTGCCTGATTATAGTGAGAGATTTCCATTCCTTATCATCCTTAATATGCATGCTTGATTCGGAGGGTGAGAATTAACAGATATTGTCAGATTCAATTGGTTTAAAACTTTGTATAACCTTGAAAAGCAAAAGATGTAGATGTATTTATATTTCATAGTTTTGTTGCTATAAAATGCAATATTTTTGCCCTGATGTTCACTTAGGGCCCTTTTCTTCACTCCTAGTTTGGCCTTAAAAATGTCTTGAGTAAACTTGCCGTTACAGACTGCCTGTTAAATTTTCAACATCTAACTGAATAACAGTGAGATGATTGATTAAATCTTTCTTCTCTCTAAGCTCTGTATGAAGGCATGAAGTTACAAATAGATGGTGGGAAACTGGCAAAATCTCAACTGTGGCATGGCATTGATTTATTGCCGTTTGACCGCTACACGAGTCTCTCCTTCAGCTAGTCTTGGTTCCCTATACGTCCTGACTGGTATATTTGTTTATGCACTTGTCTGTATAAGTAGCATGCGGCGATCTCTCCTTTGGGTTCCTGGCCTGGTGCGCGGGGCGCCTCTTCCTCCCCAGCTGTGAGGAGCAGGGCTCTGACACGGCCTGTCCCTTCAGCTTCACTCTGAACGTTTGACACGCCAAGCTCAGAGGTCAGCCTGACCTACTTTTTCCCTGGCGGCCCTTCCACCGAGCTGTAGCGCTTCACAGCAGGAGAAAGAAGGAGGGGGGGTCCTGACTACGAGTGCAGAGCTGCCTATGCCTCCACTACTGTCCTGGTGAGTTAAATCACCGTCACTTGTTGGGAGACACGTTCCTGTGTGTGCACACGGTTTCTAAGGTGTGTAGGAGGTATCCCATATACACAGAAATGGAAGTGCACACACTCACTCTCTGCCTTATGGATGCAGAGAGCTCTGTGGGGGTTGCAGGTAAGATGCTAGGCGGCATTGGGCAGAACCCCCTGCAGAGAGCTCTGTCTGGCTCACTCTGTGTACATCTGCTAACACCTTCTGACCTCTTCCTCCTACTTTATTTCCCTACGCCGTAGATCTGCATATTTGCTGATATCTGTGGTCTATGGTTTCCTACACAGTCTGGAAATTGTTTCCAGTATGTTTTTGAGCCTGTCTGTTTCAGGAGTTCTTTCTTCATCCCGATTCTAAGGGTTCACACTCTGCATGTCCTTCTTTACTTTCTTCCTCAGGTATTTTCTTCCCTTCTTCTCCCCTTACTTTCCTTCTATTTTTCCTACCCTTGTTCCTTTGTGTTCTTCCTTCCAAACTTACTTCTTTCCAGCTATTCTTCCTTTTTTCCTCCTTACCTATGTTTCCTTTCACCCCTTTTCTTATTAACTTTATGTCCTTCTGGCCATCATTTCCATCATGCTGAGTATTTCATACAGACCTACATGGTGTAACCTTGATTTTTCTCATTTTATGACCTCACAGTAGCACAGTGGAGCAGGAAAGCAAGGTTCATGAAAAAATAAACTTTAGATGTTGCAGCAAGCCGTTGCTGCTTGACTGCATCAATGATTTAGACCAAGCAGATGTTCCTTAATGGAACGAGCCACCTCTTTTCCCCTCTCGTCTTAATGCCATTATGTTGCCCCCACCTCTACAAGCTGACTTTGGAGCAAATTGTATGAAGGACTTATGGCTCTCAGGAATTGAGAAGCTTGTGTTAGAAACCATCCCGTCAGGCCATCTTTTGTTTCATACGTTTAAAGGATTGAAAGAAGTATGGGCTTACTAATTTGAGAATATCTTCTCTGTTTGTCACTCTTCCCTTTGCATGATGGTGCAGTATTCATCCAAGCCATCTCTTGACTAGTAAGTCTAAGGGAGGAAATGCAACCAGAATAACAAGATTTTGCCTTATTGCTGTTTTTCAAAAAGTAACCAGGATTGGTTTGAGCAGGCCCTATCAGCAAACGCACAACAATAAGGTGAACTAGTTACCTGAGGCGTTCAGGTTACTGGTATTGTGTCTAAGAAGATCAATTTTTAAAGTCTGCATGATATTTGAGATCTGATTCTTAAGGGTTGGATTTTTCTCTGCGTCACAACTGTGCACGTCTCACTATGAAGAAAAGTGAGGCGCCTGTGGCTTAATTGCATTCAGACCACAGAAGAGTTCTAATCACAGAGCAAGCCTGAGCACTTCCTTATCTCGTTATGAAGCTCGGAGAGCAATGCTACCATAAAACATCACTCTGATCTGAGATAGGTTTTTATACAAGTCTATTTCCAGTAATGAATAGGATTTTTTTTTTTTTTTTTTTTTTTTTTTTTTTTT
>NW_015150701.1:93489-150764 GCF_000732505.1 Cyprinodon variegatus
AAATTTGAACCATTGTCTAGCCTGTAAGGTGTAAAAAAAAATAAATAAATAATAGAACCAATTAATCGAATCGAATCGCATCGTGGTTTATTATTGAGTATCGAAAAATAATCGAATCGCTGGGTCAGGAAATCGATACTGAATCGAATCGCCATGATAGGTGTGATTTACACCCCTACTTTCTAACACGTCTTTATCTTGTGTGATTTCTATCCAGACATATTGAGGTATTTCAGTTCACAGGTTTGATCAGTGGGACGGAGATCATTATTTTTTCTAATGGGGGGATTGGCATCTGTGATCAACCAGTGGCTTCCATCCTTTGCACATGGGGGAGATGTAACTCTTTCTAGAGTCTTTATTTTGTCTGGAAAATAACATTTCAGCATTTTTTCAGTACTGGATGAGTATTAAACAAAAATTAAAAAAGGCTTTGGAAAATGTTGTTTTTCAGACGTTATTTCCTGTCCCATTCCATTTATGCATTTGTTATTCATGCACATTTTAATATTTAAAGTCTGACCTTGATACCTGCAATAAGCATGGTATTCATACCAGAGGCTTTTTTTAAAGTCAGTAAAATTCTAACATGACAGTGGTAAACCTGTCTGGTCAGTCTGTCATGGAGGGACTATCTGCGCAGAAATCTCTAGAGGACCCTACCCTTATTTTTATTTATTTTCTTATTGTGACCATCTGTCAATACTACTCCATAAAGTTGAGTGGATGTGAATCCATTTGCAATTGAAACACTCAGGTGGTCTGTCTGCAGCTGGCTCTTCGGATAGAGGATGTGGGTGGATGTCTTTGCTGTTGCTGGTTAACCTAGTGTTTGTTATCTAATGTGTGGGGCTACTTAAGCCTACCTTCCCTTTTTATATCAGACAGCTGGATACATTTCCCAAACCACCACTGTGGACCAGATCGTAACACACTAATGAGTTAACTTTCAGAATGATCTACATAATTTATTTCTAGCCCCCACAGGAGACTGCTAGAGCATTAATTAATATCAGGCCTTGCTATCAGCAGCCATCCCAGTGTGGGATTCCTTGTTGCTCCTATTTTTGGCACCCGTGGAATTTGATATGATGTGAAACCCAATTGGAGTTCATTGGACGAGATGTTTCACGTTCTTTAAGCTCTTTTCTGACTGTTAATCAGTGCAAAAAGATGCCAGTGTTTGTAGCATTGTTGCTATGGGCACCAATGTTTGGCCCTGTTACAAACTTATTTCGTACAATCAGCGTTTTTGATGTTTACTTACCTTGACACCTTTCTCTCTCTTTGTTTTCCCTCACAGAACTCAATACGGCACAATCTGTCACTAAACAAATGTTTTCTCAAAGTGCCTCGCTCCAAAGATGACCCTGGAAAGGTAAGACTCAGATACACTATTTTGTTATGGTCAGTTAAGACATGCAAGTGGGAGGGAAAAAAATAAAGCAAAAAAATTTTTTTTAGAAAATGTCATAGATTTCAACTAAGCAGACTCAGCTGGCAGAATTCACAGCTGAAATATTTTTTGGGGTTGTGTCATGCTCTCCCTGGTAGAAAAATGTTAACTTTGAATGGCTGCCAGGTTTTTGACAGACTGAAAGCAGAAGGAATGTTTTTCATGAACATCCCAACCCCCTCACACATACATTTTAAATGTAAAGAAGTAGATGTCTTTTTTTTTAGTGTTGATCTTGTTTCTCTGTCTTTTAACCAACGCAGGCAATAGTTTGGGATTTGGAGAAGTCAGTTGGGGTAAAATGTTTGGACAGAAATATTTTTAAGGTCATTCGATCGTTTCCAGAAACTATCAACCCTGAAGTTTTTTTGGTGGGGGTCTGCCTTCATTTGTTTCCAGGTTAGCTCTCTGCCTCCTGTATTCCTCCTCTGCATTGGAATATATAGTCCATGTTAATTTGACATTCAAATCTCAATAGGACCACCTACAGCTGCTCTTTTTTAGCTCGATTTAACTCCCAATCTCAAGCGACATCAAGCTGGTGAGAAAGATTCCCAGATGAGCACCGCTGCTCCCTCAGAGGGAGTTTAAAAACCACTATTTACACAGGTGCGGCTCAGTTCAATGTGTTTTATTACACATTCACAGACATTTTTATTTTATTTAATTTGTGTTAATACAGGTGTTTATGGATCCCAGCTAATAAAAGCCTCCAAACTTCTCAGAATATTATATTACATCAGACAAATAAAACAAATCTTATAATATGATATGATATGATATAGGGCCGGGATACAATTCTCAATATATAGCTCACGATACAATACTATTCTAGATATAGCTCAGTGTGATTTGAGTTGACTCCAATATCGATATTTATTACTCTTAAAGTAATGATCAAGATCATTCAATCAACATAACCAGCCAAATATTATATATACGTTCAATATATTGAACACAGAAACAGTTAACAGAAAAATAAAGTGGAAAAAAAAAAAAGGTTAAGAGTGTGGGCAAAGCACATGAAATGCAACATATAAACATACCGTGACTCTAAAATAAGTTATTCATTTGTGATATTGACTTCTGTCTTGTGATTTATCTTAAGTTTTTAACCTGTCAAGTTTTTTTTTTAATTTTTAACATTACAATTTATATTTTTCCAAGCACACAACAGTTTAAAGCAAAGTTTAGTTTGAAAAGAATGTGTAGGAAGGAATGGAAAGCATGTTAACACAGTAATGTAGGCTTGAGATCATTATCTGATGCATGCATATACACACCAGGAACCTGGAAACTTAAAAAATACTGAATTACAAAAAAACATTTAAAAAACAAACATGTTTCATTAATATATATACAAAAATGAATATTAGGAACTATATTTATCAAACATTATACTGGGCAAGTAAAAACGGTTTCTGGGCAAATGAAATTTGAAAGTCACTTGCCCTTGGGGCAAGCGGTAAAAATCCTTAACGTCAACCCCTGCATGGCTCGTGTTTGTAAAACAAACACCTTTAGCTACCAGTCCTCAGTAATGAAATGACCATGTAGCAAATCCAGGCAGCCAGTGAGTCCGTAATCCTAATGGCACAGGGTGAGGTAGATGGAAACCTATACGTGGTGTTGGATCTACAGGTTTCTGATGTGTCTTTGGTGCTGCTAGCTTGTCAGCATGGTGCCTCTGTAGGTGAGCCCACAAGTTGGTCGTGTTTCCAGTATAGCTTACTGCACCATTAAAATGCTTGCAAATGGCAGTTGTTTTGTCAAGTCCTTGTCTCTTTTCATTGAATTCTTCTTTGCTGTGAAAAGTAATGATGGGCTGTAATAATGCCCCCTAGGGGTAGGGAGGTATATCGATATTCAAAACCAGAATACCAATATTAAATTATTTAAAAAACATCAATATTAATCTTTATATCAATTTTTAAGTACTGCCCTAATATAATATAACATAACATAACATAACATATATCATCAGCCTACCAAAAAGCATTTCAGTGTCATTTGCAGTTCATGACCTAAACAACTGGTTGGGGCTCCATTGCATGACTGACTGCATCAATGTATAGTTATATGGAGAGCATCAGTTGTGGCTCTGCTGAGGTTTGAAAGAAATCCAGGTTGCAACATCCTTCTTGCCGTTGCCTCATAGATTATTTATGTTCAGGTCAGAAAAGTAATGCCATGGTCTTTTTTAGATGGCGTTGGTACTTTCTGGCCACGTTGGCGGTTACCGAATCAAGCTGGAAAAGGAAATCATCCCCTTCAATAAAGTTAGTCAGCAGAAGGAAACAGGAAGAGCTCTTCAACTTCCTGGTTTACATCTGTGGGGATTTTTGGTCTTTATAAAACACAGCAAACCAACAGCATTAAATTAAAATAGAAATAACAGAAAAAAATGAGAGTGCAATAAAAATAAATAATGCATAAAAAAATAGATATTAAAAAATCTGACAATTTAGAGTTTCTGGAGTTTTTATTTGATATTGGTTCCAGTTTATTGTTTTAAAAATTCTTATGACTAAAACCTTCTCACCAACTATAAACGATTCGCTAAATGCCCACCCCTTAGAATCAAACATTGAACATCGCCACTGGTTAAGTAGCATCTTAATGCATGGAATGTGAAATGTGTGGTCCATGTATTGGACACACCTGATTTTGATAGCTATAGAAGCACTACTGCAGCACATGTCTGGTGAATCTCTCTTATGCTAATGAGGTTATTGTTTACAATCCTCTAAAAGCTGCACCTTTTGTTGCTCTTGGACCCTTTTTTAGCACATCTTTTCCTTCCACTAACTCTTCTGATGCATTCACTGTGAACAGTCAGCTTTTTTGGCAGTGACATATGTTTTTGGAGGGTATCAGTTGCTGTCTTCTGGTCATTTATCCTTTTTTTTTTTTTTTATTCAGCATGATTTTGCACAATTTTTCATGTATGTGCAATATTGCTAAGATGCACCTGTATGATGATGATAGTGAGTGTAGGTCCATCTACATGAAACCTAACTCAGATATCATCTGTGGCCTCCCAGAATACACCCTGCAACTCAGGCAACAACACATATAATTATATGCACACAAGCTCACGCACACACCAACACGCACACGTGAAGAGCTATGCCAGGCTGTGCAGAGGATGGGGACTGAATGCTAATTTCATGTTTTGCTGTAATCCTCTGATATTGACACTCCTGGGAGCTGCTCCACTAAATACAAAATAATCTATTGCAGTATGGATCCCATTCCAAATGCATGGCCAACATGTTTGCATCCTTAATGTTTAATTTGGAATTTTCCTCACTGCTCCCCCTCCCCACCCCACCCCGAAGACAACTTCAAAGAGCTGCTAGCCGGTCTTGATATGTTGCATCAATATTGTAATGTGGCAGGAATATGAGAACTGCTGGTTGCACGAGATAGGAGAGTCATGTCGCTCCCTGTCAGTGAGATTGTGTATGAGATGGCTGTCGGTATTGTGAACGTGAACCGCGGAGGTAGGGAAGGCAGCTGTGAAGTCGACCGGTAACTCGTGTAGTTTGGGCTTCATTATGATGTTATGTTTTTTTTTTTTGTTTGGTGATCTGAACTTTATATTAAAAAGAGGAAGCAGTTGATGTAATTCATGATAATGCATATAAATATGCCGTGTCATTCTGATGTAGTTGTTGTAGTTTATCTGTTGTCAGGAGCTGTTTTTAATTAAGAAAACAAAATTTTGCTCTTTTTTCCCTATTATGTTTTCGACCACAAAATGGTCATTGCTCTGTTTTAGCCCAAGACTCCAAAGACACACCTGACTTGGCATTGCTACACTACACTGCTGTATTTGTGAACACTTTAATGAGTCTTTATGAGTTATTCTTTTTTTTTTCTTCCCATAGTCTCTTGGGTTGAGTGGAGGGAAATGAAGAAGCTCTATTCCCGTTGGGGTTTGCTTATTCTTCCCTCTCCCTCAATTAAAAGAAACGGCAGCCAAGCCTATTCTGTGCGACTAAAAGCTGAAAACATTTGGGTCTGCATCGCAGTTTTCAACCCCTGCAGTTTAACGGAGAAGAGTAAATGTAGAAATTGTGTCAAAACTTAACATATCCTCTTTCGTTAGAGCTCTCATTAGTGTAAAACTAGGATGGTGCTTTAGTTAACCATGGCCTATATCTATATATGACTATCCATGTTTTTTGTTGATTGTAGTGTGAATATTTTATCCTTCTGAGGATAATGTTAATTGACCCCAAAGCTTCACACATTCTATATGTTGTAATTTGAACCACCAGATCCAGCTTTAGTCTTTGAGTGCTCTAAATAATCACATTAACTGGATTTAATCGGAGCAAGCTTTGGGTTTGCTGCTATTTTTTTGGGTCCTGCCATTTCATCTGAGAATTTGGAAATGGAAATGTCAATTATTCTCTCTGTAAAGGAAATCATTTTGGAAGTGATAATCTAATTCTCCCTCAACAGTTAAGATTTTAACAGTAATTATATGAAACATTGAAAACAAATTAACAAGCTTCCCACGATTTAGGGTGAGAATCTTGTTTTTTAAGAACTGAGCGCTTTTCCTATTGCCTTGGAGCAGGAACAGTGTTGAAAAATAAATTAATCGAGGGCAAATGGAAAGGTAAATAATGCAGCTGGTTGTGGTGTTCCCCCTTCTCCATTAGCCCTGCTCAGACCTTGAAAAGAGCAACAACCTTGAGCCGATTTTTTATCCTTGGCAGCAGCACTCACTTTGATTTCAGTACCTGAGGCCGAGGAAGTACAGCTCCAGGAAAGGCTTAACATTTTACCACCAGTAGCTGCCCTCAGCAGCCTCTCACTCAGGAGCAGCCGCTGAGGAGGAAAGCCCTGCTTCACTTCCTAACAAAGACCACCTACATGCGGCAAAACTCTGAACGCTGAGCTCTCATCTCCAATAAAGATGTAGTCCGATAGGGCTGACTTTAGCAGAGAGGAGACTGTGAAGGCAGAGGGGAAATTTCCTAATATTCTATTTCTTTTTGTTAGATTCCTGTCTGGTCTTAAGCAAAGTTGTGAATAGAGAAACATTATGAAAATAATCTATTGTATTGGCTAACAAATCGTGTGTTTATGTGCAGGGCTCCTACTGGGCCATTGACACCAACCCTAAGGAGGACGCTTTGCCTACTCGGCCAAAGAAGAGGCCACGGTCTGGAGAGCGGGTGAGTCTCCTAACGGTCTTAGAATGTAAATTACAAGCATAGTTATGTTTAAAAGATTAGAAAAAGGTTACATTTAACCAGGATTTTCTAGAATCCAAACAAGATCAAAAGTAAACATGTAGCTTTAGAGTATACTCACAGGTTTTAAATCTACAGTTTAGGAACATGTAAGAAGTTGTCGATGGCTGAAGAACTTATTTGGTTTCTCTCATCTCGTTTTAGGATGTCTATCCATAAATAAGTGGGGTTGGATGTATACACTTGAGCCTTTTGGTGTTGTTTATCCTCAGTGGAAAAAAATCCAAACTAAATAGAAAATCTGTGCAGGTGTTTTTTATCCTGAAAAAACCCTTTATATATTATATAATCTATGTCCATTCTTTCTGAGAAAAATCACAGCTAAATGCCTCACTAAAGACTAAAGGTAATGAAATCAATGACATTAGTATCTTATGAGCAGAACATCCTTATAACATTCCTTTATTAGAAGGGGTTTTTTACCAAGCATCGTCTCATACATTACATTTCAGTTTTAAGGTGCAAAGAATGCAAAATGACTGTCAGAATCCTAAATAGTCCTTAGAGTGAGACAGGCATACATTTTCTTTACTTCTGCAGCTAATTTGCTTGTACCTGGTGGTCATGGACCCTTTACATTAGCCTGACTGCTGTGCAGCCCTGAATTTCAAAAATAAGTCAGCTGAAGCTAATAAATCAGAAGATTGGGCTTATTAACCTTTTATAAGGCAAGTTACCGTTTTTCAGTGAGGTCTAGAAGCACAAGATTTACCGTATATGCAGTCATTGAGGAAACATACTACTACGTGGGAGTACACATCCTTTGGGGATTGACCAGTTAAATAAGCACATGGATGATATGTTACCTACTGTAGAGTAAGTTAAAAGTTACGTTGAGTTAAAAAGGTAAAAAAAAGCTAAATGAAAAAGTAAAAAATGAATTGAAAAGTTAAGAAGTGGATAAGCAAATTCAAAAATGTAAGTGCCTTCATCAGCATTAATGATCTAAGGTTTCTTTTACTCTGCATGTTTTTCATTAATTTCTTTTAGAAGACATTTTTTTTCTTTTACATATTAGAATATTGAAAACAGAAACACTGAAAATTCAAAATTTCCCCCTAAAAAGTAAAAACATATAATAGTGTCATTTATATCTGCAGCATTTGTCTCACAGCGGAGTTCCTTCAGCTAAAGCCGGGCGTACGCTGTGCCATTATTGGGGCGACTTTACAGTCATGTGAGAATCTTTCAATCAGCCCGACTTTCAGCCTGACCGTGAGTCGTGTAGTGTACAGGGGGTTACGAGCGGTGATCAGCCTCTCACGTCCACCTCCTGATCAGGAATCGGGAGGTCAGGAGAATATCAAACGTTTGATTTTCTTCCGACCGTTGTGGGCAAATGGCTCAGGGCGCATGCGCAAAGAAGGATTCTTCTTATTATTCTTCTCTCAGATGTAAACACAGCAGCGTGGTGGGGGTGCAATGAGTGAAATGCAGCTCCGTCTGCAAAATTGACGGATTGACGGACTGCAGCAGCCACGCCTGCACAGCCACGTCCTTTTTCCAAAGACGTCGTCGCCCTTTCTTTCTAGGACCCTCAGCACAAAATTGCACAACGTGCCAAGGTAGCGTGTTTTACTATAGTGAGCTTAATATCCCTTCTATTTGTTTGGCTTCAGGATAGGGAGCTACAGAGCAGCTCCATCTCACTGCGGACCTGAGTCAAACATGGTTTTTAGTCGTACAGTGTGAGCAGGTAGATCGCATCAGAGCGTCGGGCCGAACATAAATCATGAGCTCTAACTCACACTCTACGGCTAAACGCAGGGTTTAGTCGAACAGTGTGAGCAGCAGATGCGTGCAACGATTGAAAAAAATCGCACAGTAAACGCCCGGCTTAAGCTGGTGCTTTTTTTGCTTTGAAGGGGAGCAAAGCTAAACTGAAGGCTACTTTATGCTTTGTCTATGCTTGACGCGTCTGCGAGATCCAAATTACATTATTTTGGGCTTCCACGCAGACTCCTAGAAAATTTGTAACTATGCGAAGTATCTGTGTGGAAATCATGGCGAGCGAGCAGCAGCTCATGCTGGCAAGAGTTCGCAAATGTAAATTTATAGAGACGGCCTGTGATTTAGTGGAATGAACAGGCTTAGATAAAGCTGTAAACGGCTGTTTTCTACTTCCTCGTCTAGTGGTGTTGTCGGTCCCCCCCCCCCTGAGGATGGTCATTCCATCCTCAGTCTTTTCTTTCCAGGACACACCAACTTTCTTAGGGATGCAGTGCGGAATTTCTGTCCACATAGATGCGGAGGGTCATGGAAGCTAAAAGATGTAATTTAACCACATTGTCCTCATGGACTTGTTGAGCATAAATCACACTTTAGGCCTGAATCATTCATTCATTAATTCATAATCCATTCATTCATAAATTCCTTTTCATTCATTCACTTTCACATGAACTGAATAATGGAACCTATAGAGACACATGCAATAAACAGTAAATACAGGAAACGTTATTTTACATGTTGGACAATTTAAAGGACATTTTGAGGAAAGAAATTAGATCGTATTTACCTTTTTTAAACTTGTGCATTGCATCTTTAAGGACATTGGTATCCAAAAATCCCACATAAATTATCTGTGCTCTTTGTATATATTATAGGACCAGAGAAAACTACAGCTTTACCATCAGTTTTTAACAAAGCTCTCCTGACGCAGTTTTGTTCATCTCAGTGTAACACAAAAGAGGGCAAAGTAGAGTGTTTTTTTCTAAAATACAATTGCTGTGTTCAAACCCCTCCCCCCCTAGGTACCGTCTACCCTAAAGGCCTTACATGTAGATTGAGACATTATAAATTAGTTGTTTTTCAATCTCATTAATTTTTATTGTGAATTAAAAAAAAACTGTATTGTTGGCAGCCAATCCTCTTATAGTAAGCTGTTTTAGGAGACGGGCATGGGGAGTTATCTCTGACAACAGTGTGTATATCCTGAAAGAAGAGGGCATGCATGTGTACACGGTCTGTTTGAAAGGGGGAGGTCTTCATCTTTCTTTCAAAGCTCAGTTCAAAGATGACCTAAATAAAGGTGCTCCTCCATTCTACTTTATAGGTTTAGTATTTTGCATCTGGTGGTGTTATATTTGTTCATACCTTAATATAGGTAGCTCCATTAACTATGGTGAGTTCCTGTGTATGCAATAATTGGATTGTTTTTTTGTTTTTTTTCTGTTCTACTACCTCCAACCCCACACACCTCCACAGGCTTCCACACCATACAGCCTGGATTCAGAGTCTTTGGGGATGGACTGTATGATCCCTGGAAGTGCCTCTCCAACGCTGGCAATCAACACTGTGACTAACAAGGTACTACAGCAAGCCATCCAGCCTCCAGCTCCAACACACACCTGGCTCCACGGCTGCACCCTGACCCCACCCACTTCTCCAACCACCTACAGCACTATTCCCCACAGAGAGAGGCACACTCTCGTGGAGGGGAGATGCAGGCACTCACAAGCATCTGCTCATGTGCCTAAAGCTTCTCTTCTCTGCAACCCACACCAAAATACACAAGTAGCTGCCCCTGTTCTTCTTTTTATTTTCCTTCACTTTAACTGGGCGCCTGTTATGTTGTGTGCAGAAATCCAATGCTAACGCTGATACTTAGACCCTACACAATCTTGCGCTATTGAAACGAAGCACTTCTTACGCTGTATATGCAGCTGAAACTGATGCCCAGAGTCTTGTCTGACTTTTTGTGACTACCTACAGGTGACCACCCCCGCTGGTGGCTCTGTCTGCTCATTTTTTCTTTTTTTTTTTTCTTTACATCTGTAAAAGCTTAGAAGCACTTAAACATCCCAGAGCAAAGCTGCAGGGACTGTTAGCTGTTAGCTGCAAATATCTGCCTCTCTCTGAAATTTAAATAGGCTTTTTAACCTTAAGCTCTCATCCTCTGGGCCCAATGGGGGCAGCTCTCAGGAGCACTTAAAAAAAAAAAAAAAAAAAAAAAAAAAAACCTAAGAGAGTCGCTTATTCATTTGCTACAAGCACTACAAATAATAAAAAAAAATGGTTTAACATCAACGCTAATAAAGCCTGAGCACATGTCATCCGTAATGTAGCGAGTGTGTACATGTAGGATAGACTATGTTATGTTTGAGCGAGTGTTTCGGCTGGTTTTGACAAGCATCAGACGGCTTGCTGCAGGCTGTGTCTTTGAAGAACTGAAATGGCAATATTTCATTTTTCTGTAATAGACATTTTCTCAGGCCCAAATATGCGCTGCCTTGCTAAACTATTCAAGGCCCTTAGACTTTACGACACTATTTGGTTACAACCCAAAACCCAATTCGTTTATTTGGTAGTCTATCAGATAGACTAGTGACACTCAAAGTGATAGAAGTAGCAGCTCTGAAGGATGTTTTTAGTAGGATTCATCAAAAATATTGTAGTAGTAAACACAGACAGATTTGCTACTTCAGCTGTTTTATTTACCTTTAAAAAGAAAACCTGGTTCCTGGTATAACTTAAGTCATACGTTAATGTCACTGTGGTTAAGTGGCAGGTTTTTTCACCACAGCTATGACTACATTTTTTCTGCAACAGGAGGTCATAGTTGATGTTGAAATCTGGATTGGTAAGAAACGTCTAAAACAATAATGACTTTAAGGGAACATTTTTCTGGCAACTATGTTAAAAGTTTCAGTGTCTGATTTGATGAAGCACATAGATAAACTATATCGTTGATGACGTGTCTGTCACTTGATTTACAGCATGGTATTTAGTGCTGTTTTTGTCACCAACTAAGACAAACCACCTTGTTAACTGAAAGAAATATGACCTACTGATTGAACAAACTATCCCCACTATAAACTGTAACCCAGAGTAGATAGGAAGAAGGAGGGAGCTAAATACTAGAGCCAGGCCAATATTAATATTGGGGGTTAAAAAAAAAAACAATATCCGATGCATTGGTTGATATCTGTCATGTATTTGCCAGAGTAAAAACAAAAAAAAAAACCTGAGAATGGACTTACAAAGGATTTGCACTGTCCAACTATAGTCCAACTCAAATTCTGACTAACTTTAATACTGCAAATGCTGCATCCAATAATGCTGTAGCTTTTAAAACATCCAAACAGGATTATAGCTAAATATATAAGTTGAAGCCTTTTAAAAATGTATTTAATGAAAAAATTAACCTCTGAATTTCTGGGCCTCGTTATAGCCTGCATGTCAACATGACGTGTAGTGGGACACAATATAATCTTAAATTATTTTATTATAACAATTTTTTATAAAATTATTTATATTTCACAAGGAGCTAAAATGCTAATACGTTTGCTAAAACTAGCACACATAAAACTCTGGGCCGGGGTCTTGCATTGTCAGGCAGACTTGCTCGGTTTTCAAAAGGCGTACAGGGCTTTTTTCAATTATCAATCTTGCTTGTGTTGTCCAGCTTTTGCCCAATATGGTGCTTCATACAGAGGAGTAGAATCGGTGCCCCGCCGAAGTTTCTTTTTTTCAAAAATGTAATTTTATATTGCCCACATTTTAGCCAATGTTGATAATTTGGCCAGGCACTAAAAGTAGCTCAATAAATCTCTACTAAGTACTGGACAATCCTTTAGGACTGCGCAATAAAACATTATCAGTTAAAAAAAAATGCACCTGATCAATATCAAGAGAAAATATGTTCCTTTCTCTATAATTTTAGTGAGCTCTGTTTGAAACTGCACAGAATTCTGGGACATGTATGCTGAGGAAAAGATTTAGCCTCAGTGTCTAAGCTCAATAGACAAGTTGAGTAAGGTTGGTGTTAGAGCGGACTCATTTAAAAGTTATTTTTAAATAGTTTAGATTTTTTACCTTGCTTTTGAAATGGTTTAAAAGAAAAATGATTAATAATTTTTATTTTTTGTCATGACGCACAGCCTTTCAATCCTTTAGAAGACCTGTGAAAAGCCTGAGGCGGATGTTTACTTTACAGTGAGATATGCAGCCAGATCTACAACTGAATGGTTTGAATCATAATGCCATGCATATATGTCTTAGAATGGCCCAGTCAAAGCCCAGATCTCACTCATATTGAGAATCTGTGGGAAAACTTAAAAAAAAATTGACCCTCAGGTATTTTCTCCATCCAAAATGACTGAGCTGTTTGGCAAAAATTGTAAAAATAGCTGGAAAGTTTTCTAGAGGTGTGAAACTTCTACCGAAATATCAACGTATTTGAAGCTGTGATTGCAGCAGTGGAAAACCTTTCTTTAATTTTTACACAATCTGTCCTCCCAGCTCCAAATATGCTCTACTTTTTGCTGATCTATCTCCAAAAGTCGCATTAAAATCTAAATTGTAATAGAATGTGGAAAGGTAAGATGTATGGATAGTTTTGCAAGGCACTGTAAAGGAAGATCACTCTTTTTTTTGGAGACCAGAACGCCAGCAGTGACCACATAATGGGGCCCTGATGTCAAGTGCTGACAGTTAAATCCATACTCTACCGCCACATGCAAAAACAGTGAAATAGCTTAGCTGAGCAACAATATGGTAAAATAACCAGACTTTCCCGCTTTGGTTCATTCAGTTGTTTCCGAAGCAGTTTTTTTTTTTTGTTTTTGTTTTTTTCCGGTGGTAAAGTGAGCAGAGGACAGAGTAAAACAGTAACAGATCTGAGGGCCAAACTCCTAGGAGAGAGCTTGTTTCTAACTGCTTTACACTGTAAACACACCACAGGCCACGCCCTTTTCGGTGCACTGTGCCAAGCCACAGGAATTCCCTCTCTGTTTCTCTCTCTTCTATTCCAGTCTCTCTCTCATTCCCGCCTTCCCCAATAGACCAATGGGAGAGTCCTGCAGGGTGACTACTGAACCAGCAGTAACTTCTCTCTCTGTTGTCTGCAGGACGATCCATGCAAAATGATATCCATGAAGAGTTTTCTAGCCCTCATTTTAAAATTTAGATCTCTCTGGAAACCCACTGGTTGGAACGTGTTGACATTTCAGCACTGAGGTGTAATGATTGAGCAAAGGAAGGGATTGTTTTAATTAGGCTTATTTACAGATGAACACTCTTCTCCTTTTGGTCACGTTTTCTCTATTTCACATTCAATTCTGCATGCAGGGATTGTGCTCAACACCAGCTGGCTTTGTCGGAGACACCTGGGCCAATCTTGCTTTGATTCCATAATCCATGTCTCACGCTCAAGATTAGCCCCCTCCATGTAAAAGACACCTTTGGCTTTTTACTTAATTCACTGCTAAGAATAGATCTCTGACTCAGTTGCTTAATAACCATGCATAGCATTTACTGCGGAGCTGCTCCTGCCTGTATAAACCTGTCTTCGTGTGTTTATGTGCACCATTCTACCTGTCTGTGCACACTTAATTATACTTAAGTGTTTTTGTCAAAAGTGCATGCTTGTACGTTTTGTGGGTAAGCTGCAACTCTGTTACTGTTGATGCATGCCTTAAGTGGGTGTCCTCACCCAGGGGACTGAGGGGCTTGGCTGAACCACAGAGCAGCGAGATTTTGAAATCCTCACACACAGGTTATGGTTGAGTAGAGTAAAAATAGCTTGTGGTGAGAGACTTAAGACATAAAAGCCTGTTTTATGACTTCATTAAACAACATTTATGTTACTCTGGCACTGTGTTTTTGATTAGCATTGTGGAGCTGATTACTTAGATGTGCTTGAGTTTTTTTTTCTTTCATAGCTGCCCATTGAGTGTCTTCTTCTGGCTAATGAACGCCGAGTGGAAGAAAGCCTAATGAGATTCTTTTTGCCCCCCCCATTCTGGCCCCACTGTGCCTCACCTCTCCTCCATGAACAGCCTTCCCTGGATTCAGACTATGCTCACACATTTTGCTGTGTACAACGGAGCTCCTACGCAGTCAGCAGAAGTTAGATTTTATTTTTTTCCAAGTCTGGGTAAAGAGCTAATTATCCAGCTAATTATCCACCCGCCAATGCATTCATCCATCCATCAGTCTTTTCATTGAAACATCCATTCAGTTATCTGGTCAATAATTTGCCCATTCAGCCATGCATTCATCCACCGTTTTATCCCTCGATCTGTCCACCCTTCTCTTTATCTATCCATTTTTCATCTATCCATTAGTTAATCTCTTTGTTTACCCATCTATCTATGCATTCTTCTGTCTTCTCCACGGTGTCCGGTAATTCATATTTAACGCCCAACCCCTGTAGAAATAACCTTCCATACTTATGTTCTACTCTAAAAATGTCCAAACCCACAAAGAACACTCTTACAGGTCTGATAGCATACCTTTTTAAGCCTTCCCAATTCACCTATAGGTAAATAGATGCTGAATAATGGCCTTTAGCTCTATATGGGTATTGAAATATAGTTACATTATTATACAACTGTAATGAAATATATTTGTTTTCTTCCAACCCAGAAAACAAACACTTGACTTTCAAAAGAAGCTTCCTCTTCCCCTCTGAGTGTCTCTTGTTTCCTGATGTCACTATAACATGCCGCTTCTGGAGGCTGAGCAAAGCATGAAACCTTTGTAGGCTAAAACAGAAATTTCTACAAAGTAGACATTAGCTAAAAGAGAGCAGTTGCTGTTTATGAGCTAAAAGAGTCACATGGTCTCAACTTGAGCCAGAATAATTTCGCTCTACCTCACATTACGCCTCCCTGATTAGAAAAATTGGGTATTTGTTTACAGTGCGGACACATCATGGTTAAGTTAGCTGCTTTCTTGAGGAGCTACTCTTACATAGTTATTCTATAACTTATTTTTCACAGAGGAGTGGATTAAAGGATAGTAATATATCATATTTAAATGGTCAAATAGTAAATTTTACGTTATTTAGGCCTTTATAAGTCTGTAAAACTATGAAACTTGACAATAGAAATATGTGGGAACCCTGGTACCAGTGCAGGAGCCAAGCTCCATTCTAATGGCTTAATGCATCTGGGCACCAACTCTGCAGCCTGGATCTGAACCAGCATGTTTGTCAGCCGTCCAAACATCAGCCTGAGCAGAGAATGAAGTCTGAGCCGCCCAAGTTTCCCCACCTCCTGTGTAGGCTCTACGGCAGCTCGCTGTGTCTCTGCAGGAAGACAAGAGGCTTCAGTCCGCTGCGGCGAGGCAGGATGTTGGCAGGACCAGGTCGGCCTGAAGACTCCTGCTACTGCTGTCTGATTGTGCTGAACACAGAGCCTGCTCTGTTCCAATCACAGTGATGAGCAGAGGCCGCCATGCTGCACCCAGTCATGGATCAGCGCGCACATACAAGCTCACAAAGCCACACACCAGTCTTAAAATACCAGGCTCTTCTCTGGCGCGACAATCAGCAGTGCATTACTAGCATTTCCCTTCTCACAAAACAAACCTCAGCACTCAGTCTCTCTTCTTTGGGATTTATCACATTCATTATCTAGATTGTGCTTACTGTTGTCCTCAGTCTGTTGAGCTCTTTATTCGACATAGATGGTGGGGCGAATAAACCTTCTTAGATGATAATTAAGATTGTCGTCCTGAAGTGCTTCAGCTAGTTTCGCTTCTACATTGAAAGGTCAGCGTCTCGACTGTGCTGAAATCCTTTGTTAGCTGTCCCAAGCCGATTTGCGCTTGGTGAGCAGATGTGGCTGACATCACCAGTGCCCTGACCTTTAGCGGTGGGAATGCCTCAGCTGTCTCTAGACCCCCTTTTACGCTCACATAGAAACCTTCAGTGACAGGGGAATGCAGCGGAACCCTCAGAAAAGAAAAATAATAATCAGTCAGTACACACACCTAAAGGCTTTATGATTTAACATGGATATAATGATTTGAAGATTTCTTTTTCCTAGTGGGTGAAAGCTTATGCACTTGTGTTTCAGGTGGCGTTGTACAACACAGACCAGGAAGGTAGTGATAGTCCGAGAAGCAGCCTTAACAACAGCCTGTCTGATCAGAGTCTAGCCTCCGTCAATCTCAACAGTGTGGGCAGTGTTCACAGCTACACACCGGTAAGAAATGCATCATATTTGTCTATTTGGGAAATGTATTAATAGAGGTGCAAAAAGATGCAAAATCCCAGCTTTTATATTGAACTGTTATTTCTTTTAACAGCCGTTCGAATTAACAATAGTATCACCATCAACTGTAGCAGCATAACCATGTACCAACAAAGCCAACAGAGCCTTCACTATTTTTTTATGTTTTTTTTGTTTTTGTTTTACGTTTGTTGTGTTGGTGGCTTTCCTCAAAAATATGCTGTAGTTATCTACCAGAGAGATATTATTGTCCAGCTTGCTTTGTTGATTTAAGGTACTTTTCTACATCCTGATCATAATCTCGCTTAAGGAAATGTGTTCAGGCCCGATATCTGTCATATTTTATGAGTCACTTGGTTAAAATAGTGATTTGAACCACATAAATACGGGTTATAGTATGTTCATAAAAGCTTTTATCACATAATAAATTATATATTGAAATTACCATTTCAATATTTTTTAGTGATCTTCGGATTTCAGAGAAAAATGCTTAAATCTAAATTGATATCAACAGCTCTTATGTGTTAATTCTTCTCAATTATCAGTGTTTTTATTTGTTCTGATGTTACTATGCAGACGCTGCCAAAATATTGAGTCATCCCTTCTTTCTTAAAATTCCCCCCAAGCTGTCTTTATTTAGAGTTCAACGGCAGATCCTAAAAAGGTTTTTGAAGGGTTTTCAGGCAAGCAGTCTGACCAGTTGTAAGAAATACAGATTTTCCTTTTATTTTGAGGTCGGTTAACCTGAAACTTTCAGTTATTCAGAGTTAAAAGGTTCTTAAACACACCAGATGAAACAGTGAGGACTATAGATATGATAAAAAAAATCACTAAGTAATTAATCTAAAAAAAAATTTATTATTACAACCTGTCTTCAAATACTGTTTTCTTTCCACGTGGTCAGTTAGACCTATAGAAACGATGCAATTTATCTGATTCAATGAGATATTTCAATCAATCAGGGAATAAGGTGACCACTGCCTGTGATTGACTGGTTGAGATGAAGTAAAGAAGGATGCATTTCTCAGGTTTTGTAACAGGGCTGATCTGAAGATGTGACATTCAGGTACTCCTAATCTGCTCTAGATCGATTTTTTTAGGCCCACTACTTTGATTGTTATCGTTTTATTTCTCCTGAAGCTCATAATGCTAAAATCTGATAAAGAGCTGGGGGCCTAGAGTTAAAGGCGCCAATGAAAACCCGGCTGTATGCCTCATCATTTAATTGTTCTTTAAATTCTTAAACTTTTCAGCAAATCTCTGTTTGCAGTGCTGCTCGGGTGTCTGTCTGCTTCTGCCTAAGCTCCAGCCTAACAGCTGATTCAATAAGGAAAGGATCCAGTAGCACAAACTAAACTACAAGCTAACAACATCGTCAGCAGCAACGTGTTAACTGTTTGTATTCCGATATGTGTAAGAAGTATTTAATGAGAACTGAAAGATACATTTCCTTTTCTTTTTTAGTGATGTTGTTTTAATCATGTCAACATCTAAATTCTTTTATATTGTGATATATTATTTCAGACTTGGGGGTTGAGGTGTTTCAACTTAAAACAGATATCACTACATCTTATTGTTAATCTAATCACTTATTTCATTTATATATCTCTTTTCCACGTTTTACCATTTCAGTCTATCAGTTTAATTTTACTTGAAAGCCTACAGAGAAAAGGAAACATCCAACAGTAAATTGAAGTTAAATGAACATGAAATGATTAGATAAAAATGAAAATATGATTGCAGTCGTTGGAGCTTTTTAAAATGAATTACCTTGAAAAGTAACTTTTTCGTCCTATGTTTCTCAATCAAAACTTTATTTTAAGATGAGGCTTTTTAAAGATGTCATTCCATCTGGTCAAGTGGAAATTCAGCTGATTTCTACTCCTTGTACTGTATGGAAACAAAGATCAAGAAAGCAGCTAGAGTCCAACAACCAACAGAAATATTTAAGGAATATCGATCATCACCTGTTTAATTAATAACTTGAAAAGGACTCTGAGAGAGCAGTTCTCCACCAAGCAGCACATTTCCCCCTATATTGTGACCTAAACCTATAGCTACAACTCGCACATGATCTAGATCTTTATGAAATTTTAATGAATTATTCCTTGACACGAGGTGCACCTCTGGTAAAAATTTTGTTAGAATCCAATCATGACTTTTCAAGTTATCCTCTACACAGACAGCCAAACACCCACAAACTATTCTAAAAACATAAACTCCATGAAAGCCATAGAAGCATAGTATAATTTAATTACACTTGGGAGATAAAATAAACTATAGTTTAAAACCTTCCAACCAAGTACTACATGAGAAATTCATAGGATTAAAAATGAACCCCTGCAAGACATGGAGAGTGTATTGTACTCAGTATTAGATTTGATGGGAAGCCCCAGGAGGCTTCCTTCAGAGGAACCAGCTGCAGACAGCAATAGTCTGAGGTTCATGGTGGACATGAGCGAGAGTACAACATCAGGAATGGGGTTAAGAGAAACAAAGAAAAATGTACTCGCTCCTGGAAGCCAGACAAAGAGAAGCGCTTCCTCTGATGTCCTCCCACCAGAGATGCCCCCTCTTTGGTGTGGTCCTCCCTGTATCCTGGAGTGCTCCCTGCTCCAGGCGCTGAGCATCGATCGCCTCAGCCTGATGGATGTGCTCACGCTCGCTCGCCTGCTCTCGCTTTCTCTTTTTCTCTCACAGCCAAAGCTGCAGCTCTCAGTAAACACTCTGGCTTTATTATCACCTCTTCACTCTTCCCCAAGCCGGTCCGTGAGCCACACACTTCAGCAACCTTTCTGTATTTTAGAAGAGGAAGATGTTAGGATTAAAAATTGAACATGGCCTCTCTTGTAAAGCGGTCACACGGTGGACAGGGGTCAGGTTACCGCTGTGTAAAATAGGACAGGTTGTGTTTCTGCCCTTGCTGTGTTGAATCTCTCAGACAAACCCTTAGCTGGAGGGAGCAGAGCTCTCACACCCAGAGGCAGTGTGTTACATCAACTGCCCACACAAATACATGGATAAAATGGCTGCTTATTTGTTCAAGGTATTGCTATTGATTTTGTTTTAAATACATTTTGCCCGGCCACCAGAGTATTGGCTTTGTGTCCGTTCCAGTTGCTCTCTTAATGCTGTGTGAGCCAAGGCAGTAAGCACTGATCTGCATTGTTAGGATGCATGTTGCATGAGGGACACACCTTCAGGCTAAATCACAGCTTAAAAGAGTTGATCTATCCTTGAGTTTGATCACATATCTGCATAAAGGGGTTAGAGAAGCTCTCAGTTTCTGTAACACATTATGACAGGTATAGTGCCTGGGTAACTGAATACTTGATACTTCACCTTTTTTAAAATGATGGATTTGATAAATGGAGACTTCAAAGTGCAGCCTAGCATGCATGTTTTTGGAGTGGTGGAGGGAGCCCAGTTATTCATGAGATGTGGATTCCCACCTGCAGATTTCTTGCAAACATTTAATGTCCTTCAAACTTGATGAGCTGTCCTGTGCTGGTGAGGAAGAGCATCCTCCTGATATAATGCTGATACCCCCATGTTTGGCAGTGGGGGTGGTGTGTTCAGGGTGTTGTTTCTGTCTCATCTGACCAAAGCACCTTCTTTCATGTCAGTTGTTTCTTCTACATGGCTTGTGGCTTCACATGGCTTGGTTTTTGCTGAGGATTTATGATGGAATATCACTGAAGGTTATCATCTTACCAAATAACCCTACTGAGTTGTTGATCTCTGCAGCTCCTCCAAAGTTAGGATTGGATTAGTAACTTTTATGACTGGTGCTCCACTTCTCTGGCCTGTCAGTTCAAGTCATGTTTTGCTAGTTTTCAAACATGCCAATACTTTTTTTTTCAGCCAAATGATGAATTAAACAGCAATCTCTGAGTAGTCATTCCTAATCCTGTCTGAGCTTCTTGGTCTTCATGATGCAGTACCTTCACCAATGTTCATAAACGAACGTCTGAAAACTTTATGCAGCTACTAAAGGGAGCTGAATACATGAGCATGCTGTACTTGTGAAATAGGTCTTTGAAAAATGAAAAACATGTCAATTTATTTCCATTATAAAGTAATGCACAGCGTGATGATGCTTAACTGTAAACTGATGATATACAATATAGAATAAAACACATTGAAGTGGGCAGTTGTTTTGTGAAAAAATGTTGAGGTTGATATTTAAGCCTTTTGTAAGGCACCTTGTGAAAACACATCTGATTTATATATCTTTTAAAACATGATGGGCCTGTGTTTCCATCAATAGTTCCTGTTAAACATTAAACCTTTTTTCCCCAGTTTTCAGTAGCTCCACTGTATATCCTTATTGCTCCTTATCTGCCTTTATTTCCCAAAGGTGACCAGCCATCCAGAGCCTGTGTCCCAGTCGATGAGCCTGCAGCAGCCCCCCCAGTCCCAGTACAGCATACCAGACAGGGAAAAGCAGCTCCCCTTCTCAGACTTTGAAGATCTCAGTGCCTCCTTCCGCAGCCTTTACAAGTCTGTTTTTGAGCAGTCCTTCAGCCAACAAGGTGAGTGGCCTCCCGAGGGCACCGGGTGAAATCTATCAGCGAGCCTAGGCTTCAAGTTATCAAAGCAGCGGGAAGATCCTGAGAGCGATTTTCCTAATGTGGGCTTGTTCTGAACAGCTGGGGCTGCAGAGAGTCTTTAGACACTAATGAGCTTTACTGTAGGTGTGCAGGTATTCAGCTCCGCTTACTTGGCTTTCATCCAAATCTTTACAGAGGACTTTCATGGTGTTGCCAGCAAAATACTGAGACTTAGTTTTTCTATCTAAAGTGGAAGTCTCAGAGTTTGAGCTTTAAATATTTTATAACGGGCTATAAAGAGATATGACTGCGATTTATTGTTAATTCTTGACTTTTCATTTTTATTGCTACGTGCATCTGGTCGTGCTTCAAACGGTCTTTCAGCTATATACTATCAGAGGAATGGAGGAGTTTTTTTGCAGACCAATAGTTCCTACTACTTATAATTATGGGGCCTTTTTCTTATAAGGGAGAAAAAATCAGAACCCTGCATAACAAAGAGCAGTTTTGCTTGTAATCTGATTGACTGATGAACATGAACCACTTAACAAGCGAGTCATGAGGAAGGCAGACTGAGCTTTCTGTGTATAGCCCACTTCCACAAATCAAATGCATTTCATGCTAATAGGAGTCTCTGCTTTAATCTATCATCTGTGATTTATTAGTAGAAAACTGTTACCTTTTTTTATATGAATAAAAGTGAAATCTCTGTCAGACAAGCTCTTGCAATTAAAGAGCGTAAATAATGGAGCTTGGAGGATTTCACTCGCTGCTGTTGTGGACAGTGAGCTAATTCACTGGCTTTGATAATAGGTAATGAGCTCGCATTATTATTCCGGTGCCGCGTTAATTGCTTTCTGTATTTCCCTGGTTGGACAATGGGCTTTCTGTACCGATAAGAGATGCACCTTTATCACCCCTACGGCGAGTGTTATGCACCGATTGTGGAGGTGCAGGGCCTGGAGTCGGCTCTAAAAGCACTCCAGTGGAATAGGTTTGCAGTGCCAAAACAGTGAAGGACAGGGCCTCTTAAGGCCCCTCCCCAGCACTCAGATGATTGCAGTTGGCTGTGCAGATGTTTATGCTCCAGTCATGCTGGTTAAAGAGCTGCACAGCGAGATAGCCAAAGACGATAGAGGACTCTTTGGAGGAAAGAGAACAGCAGCTTAAGAAACTTCAAATAACTGATGCTGAGTCATTCCCTGATGCAACAAAATGGTAACTGGTCTTTCTCAAATGTAGGTGCTCAGGCTGCAGCTCTGCAGGAAACTAATGTCTTTTCTCCATCAGGGCTTTGTCTCAATCATATCAGATATTTACTGAGTTGATGAGATGCCTGCAAATTACTTCGAATGAAATAAAATTAAAACACTCCATAAATTGAGTTTACATTGATGATGATTTTATGAAGGAATCAAATCCTTACTGCTCAGAAGTTGAAACGACTTAATGTAAACAATAAAAGAAAAGGTAACTCCATTACTATCCGTTTTTTTAAGATCTGCATTCCAATATATAATGTTTGCAATTACAACGCCTAGCAAAAAAAATTCATACCCCTCAAACTTTCTTTTTTTCACTTTAGAATCAGACTTGACTTTATATGTGTGTATATATGAAGTAAAACAATAAATTGTGCATCGCATTATTTCTACTAATACTGCTGAAATTTTAAGTTTTAGTATTTACCAATGTTTTCATCTGCAGACTAAAATCTCTTTTCAAAGCTTTTCCAGCTCAGCTTGTAAGGAAGACAATTGTGAATATTGATTTTTGCCTCAAATTGTCTGTTGGATTTAGATCTTGACAATTTATAAATGTTTTCAATCAGGTTTGCTCCGGATTAGACAGCAGGTGGGTCCGAATCCGGACCGCGGTCCACTAATCAATAAAACATGGCTGCCTTCTGTGTTGATATCCTCTAGCTTTGGATGCATTCATTCTTCAACACACCTAAATCTAAGGAATTACCTTACCTCTCCTGTTTTATGGCAGATTATGGGATAAGTACTGTTCACATTTCAAACAATACTGTACCCATCAGTTTTGTACCATGCATAACCTTTCCTAAAACACTGAGTTTATTTACCTGAAGCAGACAAGGATGAGGATGCTGCTGGCTCATGTTTCTGGCTGCAAATGACAAGCGGTTAACAAATGCTAAGGGTGCCGAGTTGTAACCGAGGAACTGAGGCTGCTAATAACTGAAATCTTGTGAAAAACCTTTTGCATAGCCAGATTCTTCCTCCTTTGGAACATTCCCTCCCCTGGCTTTGTACTTTGCAACACAAATGTTGCAGTAAGTGTAATCTGCATTGCTTTTTGGAAGGTAGAGCCCTCCTCTCAAGTGTTTTGTATTAGCCATGCCTCCTTTGCTTACTGAAGATTCTGACATCACGCTCTTATAAATCTTTTTTCATGTCCGCCATGGAAAATCGACCACTCTTCAATCCCTCTGTATCACAATGATGCGTTAAGGTACTGAATCATGGTACCGTTTGAGTTAACCTGGATAGGAATTTGGTAGTACCGATGGAATTTAGTTTACCAACAAAAGCACCAAATTCAGTACTCATTCGTAGGCACATTTACTTGTCTGCTGTGTTCCTTGGTCTTGATGATGCTGTTAGTTCATCAATTTCCTCTAGCAAAGGCACTAAGGCATTTGAAGAAGCAGCTGGTAGAAAATCAGACTTAATTTAACACAAGTTTACGCTCTAATTTGGGTGATTTTAGAAGGCAATAGCAGCACTGTATTGTATTCAGTTATAAAGATTAAAGGCAAATGAATCAAAATGCAAACTACATTTTTCTAATTGTTTGAAAACATGTATTATTTTTTCTTTCAATGCCCCATTTTTGCTCTAGTGTGTTGAACCACCCCTTCAAATCTAGGAAAGAAATAAAAAGTTCTTATTATGTCACAAGATGTGGAGAAGTTTAAATATTTTGCAGTGCAGTGTATCTGTCCATAAGTCCCTGATTGTTTCTGTTTTATTTCTCAGGTCTGATGGGCATGCCATCGGATAACTCCCAGCAGACCCACACCTCTTGCTCCTATCAGCACTCCCCTAGTGGCACCATTAACACTCAGAATAGCTTGTCAAACAACCAACCCAACAACCACCACAACAACCACCCTGCCAACACGGGCCAAGTCCCCCTGTCTCACCCCGCCCAGGCCCACCCTGGCCATGGCTCTCCCCACGCACAGCACCTCTCGCAGCACAGCGGCACCCACAACCAACACGGCCAGCACAGCCAGCACCCTCAGCACCCCCAACACGCTGCTCACTCCCAGCACGGCCAGCACCAGACGCACGGCCAGCACCCGACCCACGGCCAGCACCCGCAGCACACGGCTCACCCCTCCCAGCACACGCAGCACAGCCAGCACCCCTCCGCACATGGACAGCAGCACCAGAGCCTCTCCCACCAGCAACAGATGGCCTGCAACACAGGTAAGACCTTCTGTACTCAGTCTCCTATTGTTGTCTTTGTCTGAATTCATCACCTAAATGAATGTGTTCGGGTGCGATCCTGACCTGTTTACAGATGAATCAGGATGTGCACCTCCTTGTCCCGTCATAAAGCTCAATGAAAACACTTTAAAGTGCTAAACAGTAAATCATCTTCTAATTTATTACCTATGGTGTGAAGAACAAAGCCACGCTGAAACCCTGACAGGCAGCAGCATTTTTAGAGCCATTGTCTCCTCCTAGTGGCTGCTTGAAGGAACTGTTTTACAGTCAAATAAGGTGATGTCTGCTTTTTCTTTTGACTCCAGTTGAAATATAAAAACCCGACTGCAATGAAAATGCACCATCCGGCCATACTGCCCCAGCTCTCATTATCCATCTTTCTGTAGAAGACATGATGTCCACCAAACCTCTTTCTTCCAGAATTTATTTTGTTTGAACCTCTTTGCCCTTAATAAAGCTACAGATGAAGTGCTTTGTGTTTATGTTGCAGGTTTACTGTCTGAGTGGTACCCAAATCTGGATGCTTTGAAAGAAAGCTGTCGTATTGCCAGCAGCTATAACTGGGCTGACGTCGACCTTTCTCCTTTCCAAGGTGCGATCGGATAAATGAACACTTCTCGTTTTTAGTTTACATTTTAAGCTGGGGTCAGGATGTTATTATTTATGCTGTGTTTTGCTGTAATGCCGGTGATCAGTTTTAAAATTATGACAAAGTCCCTTTGTTTTTATTCCAGTTTAAAAGGATTAGAAAAAAAAAATTTTTCTGGTATTTTAGTTTGATGTCAAAAGTAAATCTAATTTTTTATACATTTATGACACAGACTGATAGTTTTCAGGGGCTTATTTTTTGGTTAGTTTGGTTTTCAAAGAAAAAAATAAACTAATTCATTTTACCAGTCAGTTAAGACAAACCAAAACTTATTTTAATACAGAAAAGACTGCCTGTTGGCATTTTATCCATGTTCTGCAAAATATATGCTCTAAGAACTTGTCAGGCTATTTTCCATGAATCAGGGCAGCGTGGCTGGCTTTGCTAAGGTGTAAATGAACCCTGGGTTGTTTTATTAGCTTCCTTCAGGTGATTCTGGTTTCTCCTATCTTCCTTTGAACTCAACCCAATAGATTATCTATAGAGTTAGGGTTAGGATTGTTCAGACTATATCATTTCAACATTAAAATTTAGGGTACTAATTAATTCCATGGCAGGTATTTTATACATCATCTGACTGTAATTTACAATGGCTGACAAGTGCATGCATTGGCTGATTCATTGGTGCATTACAGCCGTGCCTTATTATCAGGTAAAAGGCATGCATTGCTGCTCTCTCTCCATTTTTCTATCTATTGTATATGTGTTTTATTTCATTTGTTTCTGTTGTGTTTAAATTGAGACTTGAGCAAGCTTTATTATTGTTGTAGAGGCTTTTACAAAATTTGTTGTTGTAATTTTTAGCGAGTATACGGAGGAATAAAAACATTTATATAATCCCGAAAAAACTGCCAAAACGGTCCATAGCACACATCAGAGATCGGTTGCCATCAGCCTTAAAAAACCTATATCAGTCAATCTCTATTAAAATCAATTTAAGCTGATCTAATAAACTTTTCAAACAAACAAATGCTTAATATAGTTATACTGATTCAATCTTCAATCTTTTAATCTCATCGTTAAAATAAACCTTTTCAGGATATTGTAGTTTTACCTGTATATGGTCTAGACTATTATTTATATGCTACATTTCTCTGGTGTAGTTTTCATCTTCTTTTTCTGCGATGTTTAAACCAGAGGCTGAGCGTACCTCTCTGCTCCAGCCTGTGATTGAATGCTGATGTGTCGGCACTCCAGAGTTGATTACAACTTTAATTAAACTGAGCTCCTCAATTAAATAACACTGCCTTCAAGTTTAATTACCAAAACACCGAGCTCAGCAGGTCAGTTTATCCAATTAGAATGAAGGAATGCAGGGTAGGATGTTTTTTTTTTTTAACATCACCCACTGAAGGTTACTCACATGATAAATACTGCTGCAGAGTGTTGTTGTTGTAAACCTATTTATGTTCTTTGGAAAACCTCTTTTTTTTTTTTTTTTTATAAAAAAAACATATGTTTGTCTTCATAGGTTTAAGAGAAAGCATGAGACAGGCTGAGCTGAACAATTGGTGCCTTGAACCCCGCCAGATTGCGGACCTCTGCTCGTCCATCGACCAGTTCTTTGCTCGCACCGGTGTAATTCAACAACAGGGGGCAGTGCAGAGTCCCGTGTGTCACAGCTCAATGCACACCAACAAGCCCAGCCAGCACCTAAACACAGGTCTGTAAACCTGCAGATTGGTTCAATTTTAAATAATCTGGGTTAAAAGAAGCAACATTTTTCCTTTGTGCCCAAAAACAAACGTCTTTATGAAGATTTTCCTTAGCTTTTTAGATGACATCAATTAAATGTATATAATATTTCAAAGCACTGGTGTTTTTTTTTGTTGTTTTAAGTGTTAATGGCAGCAGTGCCTTCATCCCAGAGGGAGTCATGGCTAAACACAGACTCTCTGAGCCAGCACTACTTTCTGCAGCACTAATAGTGAACAGTGTTAATGGCAGCAGTGTTGGCATATATTGTTTAACTTGAGAGTAGTAGGAATAAAAAGGAAGAGAAATGATCTGTGTGTGTGTTTGGCAGCTAGATTACCTTAAAGTAGAATGACTATTAAGTAAGTAAAATTTATTTATATAGCGCCTTTCACAGATGAGAACATCACCAATTGCTTTACAAATTAAATATTAAAATACAAGACAGGTAACAATACAGTAGAACAAAATCTAAAACTATGATTTTAACATAAACGAAAATCTATTCAGATAATTATAGTTTTAAGTACAAATTCAAAGAACAATTTATATTCACTTTCAGCTGTTGCAAACAGCAAGGGGAAATCCCCGGGTGATTGGCTGGCGTGAGAGAGCTGTCACAGGGATTCCCGAGGGAGACAGCTTGCCAATGCAGCAGGGTCTGCCCCTCCAAAAGAATACAGCATTTAAAAGTAGGATCATTATCCTGCTGAGCTGGTGTTTTTTAGAGGAGTACTATTCTTGGTTTTAAACATCTTGAAACTACTTTTTTCCCCTCCATTCATCACTGCTCTTCCTTTGTAAATAGAGAATCTGCACTCACTTTGCTAGATGGTGTCCAAAATGCTTCATTTTGCACAAGCTTCCTTCATGAGACCTTTTAGGAATGCGTTCTGTGTTTTTGAATATCTGAGACTACCTCTTAATATTTATTTTTAATCATCAGGAAATCTCTACATGGACACAAGACAGAGCATGCCCCCTATGATGGGCCCTCCAGGATATCCCCACATGCCCCCCATGAGCAACACAGGACCCACAATGACAGGTACAACACAACAACATGGAATTCGTCTGCTTCTTAAGGAAAATATTTAAAAGATCTTCAGAAAGCTTAAGGAACTGTAGATTAAGATGTCCTTAAAAATAAAATAAAAAATTGGCTTCTTGGGAGCAAAATATAGAGAAGTGAGGAATAATGTTTTACTTTTTAACACTTGTGTCCCTGCTCTCAGGACACCATGCACAGATGAACCAGCAGCACATGATACCTTCCAGGACCTTTCAGATGCATCGCATGCAACCTGATGACATCCAAGATGACTTCGACTGGGACTCCATTGTTTAGCTGCTCCATCCCTCCACCCCCCGTTAAAGCAAATAAAAGTGGATGGAGAAGGGGAGGTGTAACCCAGAGGAGGCTAGGCTGAGCTGACAGGCCGCAAGTTGTTTGATGCAGAGGAACGTTTGACAAACTTTGGTGGAAACCAGCCTTTAGAGTCCTGACAATTCTACAAGCAGCAAACCATAACCAGAAAATGTTACTTTGAAGACAATCATCTTTAGTCAGACATGCTCTTGTGATTCATCACAAACTTGTCTCGAGACGAGTGGAACTCATTAACGAATCAACCACATGGTCCTCAGCTGCTCGGCCAGCCCTCTCCTCCTACTCTGACGATCATCCCTCCAAAGCTGAATTCCTCTCCCTGGCCCCCCCCCCGCCCCCCTGCTCCGTACCTGTCATGTGATTTGAGCGACGTGTTCAGCTTGTAATTCTTCTCGTGTCGTTAGGCCTCAGCTGGTTTCTCTCTCTAACTCTATCTCTTTCTCTCTCTTGTGTCTGTTTAATATTTTTGTTTGCTTATTTTAACTTTTATTTCTTGAGAAAAAACACAGGCCGTCTTTCTCGGAGGAACACGATGGTGCTTGATGGTGACTTGTGGGGTAAACTGCTCTGCTGTGGCAGAAGAGACGGCTAGCTTAGGTTTACAGGTGATGAACATCTGAACAGGGTGTTTCCCACCACTGGGTTGATTTTTAAACCAGGAGTTTAACTGGAGAGATATCCCACAAAATCTCTGCAGTTATGGGAGAGTTTGTTCTCATAAAATTCATCAGAAATGAATTTAAACATTGAGAATATCAAATCAGGTATGTGGAAAAAAAGTCTTGAATGAATCTTTATTTTCCAGTCTGAGATTGTTTGGGTTCTCAAGTTAGTATGTAGTTGATCCACCTGAGAGTTTTAGCAACTCTAAAAATTCAACAGAAACTTTTTTTCTTTAGTCTCCATTAATCATTAAACAAGATCCTATCACTCTAAAGCAGCTGCAGAAAAGCTAGCTTATGTTTTAAGTAGTTTGAATAAATGCTAAAACTTTTATTTCAGAATAAGGGATTTTTGTATTTACTAAAAATTGCAATTAATCATAAAGCCTGATTAAACAGACTTGAAAGATAATGCTGAAAGTAATAAAAGACAATATTTCTGTTTCTTTTTTGTAAGAGGGAGAGAAGAATAGTAACATCTTTGCAGCCAGCTTACCAGCAGTGTGCAGCAATAGATGGAGGTGGGAAGCTGCACTGCACTGTGCTGTGCTCCATAAAGACCAAATTCTGCCCTTTGCCCCACAGGAACTTGTACCTATTTAGAACCCAGATATGCCCTGGTACCAGCTACCGACCCGATTCTAGTTTGGGTTCCACCAGTAGCAAGAGCTTAACTGAACAGAAATCTCCTGATCTCCCTTCACGTCTAGATGAAAAGAAAGTCTTACTGATCACTTGCTGATGGAAACAGCTTTTCAAAAATTATTAAACAATGTGTCAGATGATTCATTTAGGGATAGAATAGACATGAGTGAGTTTTTGTTTGGTGATTAATGAGACATCCGTCATGCATTGGTGTAATAAATTATAAAAAGGTCCAGTTTTTAACTTAAAACTGAATTGTTGATGCTACCTGCAGATTTTGTGGTTATAGTCCAAATCTATGGGGAGTCATTTTGTTTAAACTGCCAAATCTTATGACATAAAGATTAGATTTTTCTAAAATATAATAAGAACAGGAAGAAAATAATTCCCACATGTCGGTGGAACGTGTGTTGTGTGTGTTTGTGTGAGAGACTGGCTTTTTATTGTAATTTTAGGTTTAAGATTGATTGCTGCAATCATCTCTATGCTATCTGAGCATAAAGCAGAAGCACACAGTGAAGGGGAGTGAGGTTTTCTTCTCACAGTTAGACGAAAAAGATTATCTAAAGCACAGAGCAGTAGAGAGGGATGGGAGATTCTGCAGACCTGGTCTGTACTTTACTGTAGTGGCTCCACAATCCGACTGGCACTGGCCGAAAGAGACATGGGCTAAAGGAATAGAAAAGCCCATTGCATATGGGTATCTTTTGTTTACTTGACCTGAAGATGTTAAACTCCTCCTTGCCCCAGTGAACTAATCAGATGCTCTGATTCAGTCATTTTTATACTATGAATCATTTCACTCAGAATATCTAATTGAGCCGCTCTTACTGGCGGCCAACCGTTTCCTCCTCTTCGTCAGGTTCTGGTGTTCTCCAGCTGCAACGCTGTCTCTGTTTAAAGGGGCAGTACATTATTTTTGGAATACTATTCTGGCTTTTAAACTGGGAGATGAGAAATTAATATGTCTAGAATGTTTAGATAAACTGTGAGGCTGCAGCTTCCTGTCAGCTGAGGTTAGCATAAAGACTGAAAACTATTAACTTTATAAAACCCGACAAACAGAACATCAGTTATATTCTCTGTTTAAAGGACTGAGAATAAATAAAAGACGTACAGTAGGCTACTTAAAGACAAATCTAGTTGGTGTTTGGTCATTATCTTTATATCAGATTTTAATAAATCCATTTAATGCCGCTTGGAAATGGTTACCCTCATATTACTTTTACTAATAATGATGCTTTTACTAACCTCTAATAATGTGGCTGTAGTCTAAATGTATAAATAAGGATTTTCCAACCACTTCAATTTTTATAAATCAATTTTGTTGGTTTTCCTTTTTTTAAATTAAGAGCTGTAACACAAAAAAGAAAACTGATTGCCTGTGAGATCCAATATTGTGCTTCTGCTTTTTAATCTATCGGAAGTTAAAATATCACAATATCACCCTAAATTATCTATTATTATTAGTTTTATTCAATTTAAAAAATGCATCAGTGCACTTGGAGTTGTTTAAAAAATATATGGACAAAATGGAGTGTTTGATAAGCCAGTCGTCAGTCAGTTTAGGAAATATTGGTCCATTTTGAATTTGATCCAGGCATCTCAGTAAGCAGCATCTTTATTAAGTGACCAACATTTATTTATATTATTCAATGAATTTGGATATTAGGAGATTATCTCAGGCACCAAATGTAGATTTTGCTTCATAATTAACATCCTCTCTAAGTCTCTTCATCCCTCCGTTTCCAGTCTTTATTCTAAGCAGACATCAAAACCAGATAACCTGAAAGTTTCCTATATTCTGTTTAAAGTAAACAAGTTCTTCAGACAGTTATTTTCTTTTAAAGGTCCATTTTGTCCGTTTTTTTGCTTTCGTATTTTACGAACAGTTATTGATACGTTTAGTTAGTGGAAATATGGCACTTTCAAATCCAATGGTTTCTTTTTTAAGTTGAACTTTACAGAACCACGCTTTCTAATGATGCAGCAAGGTATTAAGCCTGGTTTAGACTTTAGATCATCTTAAGCACTCAGAGCTGCACTGTGCAGAAGAAACCCAAGTTCTCCTCTAAGCTTATAAAACTGCCATTTATTGTCATTTCTTTATATATTCTTTCTTTTTTTTTACTCCTGCCAAACGTGTGTGTTCACCTCTTCTCCTTTCTTGCTAACGTTTTGTGTATTTTTCAAGCGTCCTCTGTATAGGTGGATGTCGAGTTTTTAACTAAAGCTGATCAGGTTCTAGACTAATTTCTTGGACAGAGGTAAACTGAGTCGTGAATGGTCTGGGAGGTGAGCAGGGGTCAAAGAGACTGCTGTCTGTGTGCTGATCAGGACTCTTGGAGAACGTTCTGCGTGTTGGCAAGAAGCTTTTCAGCTCTTCCAGGTGAAGACTGAGAAAACAAACTATTACAGGAACTCGTCGGCCAACAGGATATGAGTTGAGTAAAGAGAGGGAAAAAAAGGGAAAAGGTGAAGAAATGACTGGATCCCAGTTTTGCATTTTGTCTCTGTGTGTATTTTCTTGTGGAGGTTTTTATTTTTCTTCCTTTTTTTAAATACAGCTGGACATGTACCTGCCAGAGAGATTATTGATGTTATTATTGGGGAGAGAAAAAAAACAATTGAAAAATGAATAAACCTTGTTACAACATTGGAGAGAACTGCCAACATCTACTGCTGATTGGGGCCTATTTTATTCAGTGCTGGTGTGTTGTTGTGCTTTGTACATAATGTGTCTTTTCAATCATCCCTTTTTTTCTCCTCTGCTGGGGTGGGGGGAGGGTATGCATAAAAGAGGCGGGGAAAGAATATTTTGTTATTTTTCCCATCAGACAGTATGTATATATCTATATTGTATATATGTGATGAAAATGCGTTGGCTTCTTGTGTGACACTACCTTTTACCTGTACCTATGGTTCTACATTCAGTGTTTTCAGTGTTGACAGTATATATTTGGTTTGTGTTTTTATTTTGTAGTCCTTATTTTGTCTTTGTCATTTCTTGTACTTTCTTTCTCTTTTTTTTTTTTTTGTCTCCTGTTTTTGTTTACTGCACGGTTTATTACTTTTGTCAAATGAGGTGACACAGCTACTCTTTGTATTCGTTTAGTGCTGTAAAATAACTCAAGTGTTATTAGAAAATTGTCAATACCAACGCCCACCCCCCCGCCAACCTTCCCCAATATGCATGAATGGCACTTAAATAAAATATGGTAACTTCACTGTGGATTATTGTGATATTTGTTTCTTATTTTTTCTTAAACAAGGGTTGTTGTTATAAAATGTTTACCATAAGGTATGACTGGGATGTTTCTCATGGATGATTTATGTTTTTGAAATACGTAAAAACATTACTGTGTCCCTATATTACGGTTTCAATTCTAAAGTTACTGGATAAAAGTGTTACTTTATGTTAAAAAGCAGGTAAAGGTCTTAGATATGTCTTATTTAATGGATTTGTTTGTTTCAATGACTATATTACAGATTTTCACATAAGGTATCAAACCTAAAAACGTACAGGAATAAGAAATATCTACATTATATATTCTTCAAAATCTCTCCCCGCAAAGTGTTGAAAGAACTTCCCAGATATGCTTTAAGAGGTGCTGAAAGTTAATAATTAAATTAAGCTTTTTCATACTAAATAATTCCATATTTGTTCATTTTATTTTAACGCCTTCTGTGAGAATTTATGAACGGTATTAGTCATAAAAACAAAGTACTAAATCAGAAAGTGTGTTGTAAGGCTTCTGACCTGTGTAGCACATGCAAATAAAGATATTTTTATTTGACAAATCAGATATTTAATTAATTTAGTCGGTAAATGTAATTCACGTTAGAAAGAGCAAGTCTGAATCATTAAATTCAATTATGTATTTCCATAAATTTTGATAAGTCTTACAGCCAATAAAAAGCCTGTTAGGTTTCTCATAAATCATTATTACATAATGCTAGATTTTTTTTTTTTATGTAGGAATGCTGTTACAGGGAGCTTATAAGGTCAATGCTAAAGAAGCTTAATGTAATATCATTTCTCTACGCAGATTGATAAAGTTAAGTGGATGGAAAAGGTGTTTTCTTTAAAGGGCTGCACATAACTATACCAGGATAAACTGCAGCCCAGAGAGGATTTTTGAGCTAATTTCATTCTCGAGTTTATAGTAAATTCCTCATGTATGGGTGGCAGCCAGAGTCTGTGCTTCTGACACAAAATGCTGAGAGATTGTATTAGTTGTCTAGAAAAATGATGAAATACCAGAACCAACAATACAGACGGGATGAAGGCAATTATCAGAACATGAATTCCAGTCGCAGTCTGATCGCCTCCATGTGTGACACATCAACTGATGCACTAATCGATGCCAAAGGGGCCCCAGCGAAGTATTTGGTTCCTACGTTCTACATGGACAGCATTTTAAAGAACTAAATTGATTCTTATTTAGTGTCTATTTCTACATTAAATTTGTATTATCTAATGCAATATTATTTTTATTAGAAAATAACAGAATGATAGAAATATTCTTCAAATGAATCATTTAGGCAAAGCTCTTGATACCGGTTGATCTACGCTCCCACCCTCATCTATGGTCATGAGCTTTGGGTCATGACCGTAAGAATGAGGTACCGGATACAAGCGGCTGAAACAAGTTTTTTCCATAGTGTGTCTGGGCTCTTCCTTAGAGATAGGGTGAGGAGCTCAGTCATCTGGGGAGGACTCAATGAGCCAGTTGAAGTGACTCAGGCATCTGATTAGGATGACTACTGGACGTCTCCCTGGTGAGGTGTTCCAGGCACGTCCCACTGGGAGGAGGCCCAGGGGGAGACCCAGGACACGCTGGAGGGACTTTGTTTCTCGGCTGGCCTGGGAGTGCCTTGGGATTCCCATGGAGGAGCGAGCCCAGATAGCTGGGGAAAGTGACGTCTGGGCCTTCCTACTAAAGCTGCTCCCCCCGCGACCCGACCCCAGACAAGTGGAAGAAGATGGATGATGAATCGTTTAGCAACTAAATTTTCTCATTAATTGTGAAGGGGAAAACGATCCAACTTTCAACCGGCCACAAAAACGAGCTGAGAGTGAACCTGATTAGAAAAGGTTTGTTTCTTTATAGGTCTGTTTTATTTGATTTTTGATGGAAAGAATTTGAATATCATCCAAGAAGTTGGTTTTTATCAGAGTATTTTACTATGTATATGTAATTCTAATCATTTCAGTGCTTTGCAGAAAGATCAAAGACCGTAACTGAGAAACGGTCAAACAAGTTTTGCAATTTACAAGAGAAAAAGGTTGAACCTTTTCCAGCAAATAGTTTTCTTAGAATATAAATATTTGATAAATATTTGAATATGTTAGCTGTTTATAAAAGCACTGAACCTGATGTGTGTTCTTTTAAATCATGCAAATGCATCTTAGGTTCCTCTATTTCCTCACTAAAGTCTCCAGCAGTCCCTCTTCCCGCCCCTGCAGGATGCTTCCCAACATGTGTCCAGGCTGTAACACGTTAGGGTGGTGAGGAGCTCTGACCCCTGAAGGATCAGGTATTCTCCTGAATGTTAAACATGAACATGTCTAAGATCTCATTTGACTAATATTGACATTCAGGATTTTTGAAAGCTACATCTGTATTCTGTGCAATTATTTTAAAGTACTAAACAGATATGAAATCTGCTTTCATAATTTGAAACCAAGTATTTATAGATTTTAATAAAAAAAAAAAACGGTAGCTTGCCTTGCAAAGGTAAAATTTCACAGTGAAGTCTGTAGAAAGCTTTACCTCATAATTAACAATTCCCCAAAATGTCTAAAACAGGCTGTGAAAATGCAGTTAAATTAATTTAGATGCTGTTGTTGAGTCATTTAGATCTTGAGTAAAGGCAGGGTCCCTCTGAGAAGGTAAAACAACTCATTTTAACCTGAGCATTTGAACATATTTACACTGAGCCAAAAAAGTATTTAGTCAGCCTCCGATGCAAGTTCTCCTACATGAAATCCCAGGACCAGGGTTAGGAAACCCTGATTCATAGGTTTCTTAGTAAACAGTGACCATGTTGGTAAATTGGAACTTCTAGATTAGATTTTCTTTACAAAAGCTGCACATGTTTTTAAACTATTTAAATTTTATTTTGACAAGCTTCAATAGGCAGTGAATTAATAAGGATGATCCGGTCTAGAAAACTATGGTAGATGGAAACATGAGAATACTCCAGAAATCAACCGACTTTTCTTTCTCTTTTAATTGAATATGAATAGATTTTTGCTTTTAGTCATAATTCTTACATTATTCTGTGTCAAAGGGAAATAAACGAGGCTCTTCTGAATAAAAGATGTAGAAATAAAGGATTAAAGAATAAAGCTTCAGACGTCTGATCTAAGGATGTTCCCACGCTGGTTTCAGTTCCTGTGGTGTACGCCAGTCTGTAACGTAACCTGTAACGTAACAAGGGCTGAAATTCAATCACAACCTGGCTACCAAAGCAGCACTAACCTTCATGTATTTAACTCTTTATAGTTGAACTTTAGAATCAAGCTGGTGTTGTTAGCATGCTTGTTGTTGGAATAAACAGCCACCTGCATATTAGCTACTGAATCAGCATGCAGGCTTAGATTATTTTAAGAGCAGATAAAAGGGACTGAAAGTATAATCAAACTTTAAAACAGTCGAATTAGATATAGCATATTCTTTATTAATATATTGAGCTACTTTGTCTGCAATTGATAAAAAATAAAACATCTTTAATCATCTGCTTTGTCTGTAACCTTTAGCTACAGTTTAGGATTGATTCAGGTCATTATTTCTGAAATATTTACATTTGATAATGTTTAAATAAATAAATCAACACTATCAATAAATATAGTTTTAATAGCAACAATGGCATTTTGAGTTAATTAGCATATTACAGACCTTAGCTGGGATTGTGTCAGGGCCTAGTTTTCTGCTCAGTGAGTCTCTCTGATGGCGTGATCTACCAGGTCTAACCTCATGTCCTCTCACCAATCAAGAGACTGCTTAAAATGAGAACTCTGACTAATACTGTACCTGCAGAATCTCGGTACCAAGTGCTTTTCTTCAGCACCTAATAACCACTTAGTTAAATAATTACATTCCTTAAAGGATCTGACTAAGTTATTTTCCACATTACGGTTCTAGATCTCAAGTTTTAGGGTTGAAATTATATAATATAACATTAATGTTAAATTAACATTTATGTTATAATGTTATAACAGGCGCTTTGAGATCCAAGCATAAAAGTTGAGTGGCCTGGATTGAAGCTCTAGATTTAGGTTATATTTTACCAATCCAAATAAAACTTCCACTTATGAAGATCCATTTTCTGCTCAGTCGTAGCAAATCTTAATTAATCTTAACATGATTTTATTCATTATTAAAATACTTTCCTGCAGTATAAAATGGCTGAAATCATTCATAAAGGCGTTATCCATTGTGCTTCACTGTTTGGTGACTTTGGTTACATTTTTGCTCTCAAGGTGTTCCCTGCATCTTTTTTTTCTTCTCTTTTTTGTTGTTTATTGAGTTTTGTACATATAAAACTGACATTTTTGATAATTTTCAATGATTCATATATGACAGGGTTGCTTTTTTATGGTTTTAACTGGATTTTTCTGTTTTGCATTAGTAATTTTCTACTCATGGATATATTCATTCATCCTTGAAAACATGTCAGAAAATGAGCATTTTTCAATATAACAATTTTACGCAACCCACGTCTTATTGAAAATTCCTCCATCATTTGAATTTTAAATATAAACTTGTATCACCTTGTAACCATCAGCATTTTTTCACTTCTGTCTTCCATGAATTCAGCTTCTTAAATTAAATTAAATGTCCAGATTATTTGTAACAATACACAATACATTAACATGCACCTAATCTTCTTTAATTTAACTGATGCAGACAATTGTTCTTACCATTATGTCTTCATTAATTAAAAAACGTGTGCATTTTGTTTGCCGAATTATCTCAGTCTGACTAAACACATGATTAATAAAAGTCATTTAATAAAATGTTCATTCTTAAATGCTTTAATTGTACCAGTGTGAACTGATTGTCAAAGTGTGGAGCCTTAAAAGACTTCAGGAAGTACAGCGTGTAAAATGTAAGCTGTCACTCTGTACATGCTGTTAAACAGCAGGCAGGTGTCTTACGCGTCCAGCTGTGCTGCCTCAGAGAGGAGTAATCACACCGACAGGCTGCAACATCTGCGCATACAGAGGACGAACTGTGTTTATAGGATGAGGGTCACAAATTGTTTTGTGTTCAAAACTACTGGTCTTTCACAACTGCATCCCATACATATCGGCCATCCGCTGGCAAAACATGAGTTGGTATGAATTAAAGAGTCATTTTATAGCATCATTGGCAGTTATAACCAGGTTCGATTTTATGCATTAGCTTTCATTTGTAAAGTCCCAAAGAGAGAAAAAAAAACTTCTTTACTAGACTAGATTAAGTCATTTATATTAAACTGAGAACATTCAGTAACATAAAGGCAGTTATGAAATAAATTAGACTATGCATCAAATGTTTATAACAAGCCTACATTTTGTTTGGCTGATTTTAAGTTTTTAAAAGAAAACAAAAAACATGAGTTCAAACAAGCTAATGCCATAAAAAAAAAAAATGGGGAGAGTAATAGGCTTTATTTTCCTACGGTTGATTAATTTATGTGTCCCAGCAGTAAAAGAACATAATGGAAGAATGCAGATACGCAAAAGGGTAAAAAAAATAATAATACAAGAATAGGAGACAGAGCGGCAAGAGCAGATTTGCAACATAAGATAAATGTTCTACATCTATTAGTTTAACTAAAAAATAGAAATTTGCACACACAAAAAAAAAGTGGTGAAATGATTAGCTCAGCCACAAGACATGCTTAAATGCAAGCATGCAAACTAATGCTTTAAAATATCAACAACTGATTTTTTTATAAGAATAAAACATATGCAAAAGCAACAAAAGAAATAAAAACCTATCAACTTAGTTTTCAACAATTACTGGTATAAAGCCGAACAGCTGCTAAGAGGAAGGATCTGTTATAACGTTTCCTTGGGCACCTTAGGTTCAGCAGTCTGTCACTGACATGTGAATAATTGGAGAGCAATTATGCACTAGATCAGGGGGGGGGGGGAAACAATAAAAAGAGAAAACATTTTAGTTTAATTTCAATTTATGCTTCAAACTATTTTTCATTGATTGTAGAGTTAAGATGCTGAGATGCTGAGTTCTGATGTGAGAGAAAAGAATCCTGAGGATAAGAAGGAGATAAGAGATCTAAGTCCAGTTATAAGAACAAACTTTGGATCTTCTGAAAAGCTAACAGAGTTCCTAATCTGCAGAATACGTTTAATCTAATACATTAAATGACACTATAGCATTTAGTATATATTGTCAAACAGTTTTTAATCCTAACATATCAGCATTTTAATCTGAGATGTTATGACAATAAGCTGATAAATAAAAGAACATATAGAGACTTTTTTGATGCCCTAATCAGAAAAGCGAAATGGGTTTGAATGGGTAGATTTCTGAGGCTTTGTTGTCACAACAAAACACATCAGTGAATACACCAATAGGACAAGTTCTGGTGTCTTTATATGATATAAAGAGCACATCAATGCATACAATTCTGTAAGAAAGAAAAAGATAAAAAGGATGAATGACCCTGGTTACATGAACTTTGAGATTCAGTCTCAGTGTTTATTCTACATTGGTAGGAATCTATAAGCCTCCCACATCTTCATCTGCCTTTTCTTTACCACATCTTTCCTCGGATGATCCTGCAGATTCTCCCTCCATCCTATTTCTTCCACTTCACCAAAGATCCAACCTCTAATGAAAGTAGTCTAATATTATGATGCTTCCACCGCCATGTTTTACTGGGGGTTCAGTGTTGTTTTTGTAATTTTTGGTTTTGTCTCTGTGTCAGATCTTTTGCCTTATTTGCAGAAATGTTTGGAAAAAATATGTTCCTTTGAGCAACAAACCTTTGTTTTAATCCCTTCTTTCTTAGACTGGCATGTTAAACACAACCAACACTTGAAAGTAATTTCTCTAGTAATGCTGTCTTGTAAACTATTTACTTTTTTAATGTTTCACTATGGGGGGTTAAGGTGCATCATATTCAAAATATTAATGCTAGGGCTGCATCTAATAACCTAATCCAAAGCATCTTTTTTAGGATGGAACACCAACACAACCAGTTTATTCCAGCATTTCTATTACCGGTAATCTAAAAATATGTATTTTTCTTTTGATACGATCAGAATATGTGGCATATTTTGTAAGGTTTTGAAAAGATTGACCTGGACGTCTTTTTTTTTGTTTTATTGGTGAGTACAGTATTCTTTAGAGAGTTCCAGGGTTCTGCAGGTTAGGAAATGTATTTAGTTCTAAATTTTTGTTAAATCACAGAACAGGACTCTGGAAAACAGGTTTTATATCAACCCCACCTTTTTTTTTATTTGTCAGAAATATAATGTGACAGCTACTTGGTGTTTTAGTGACCAAGAAATCATGAGATTTTTTAAATGGCTGTAGCTGATGTAAAGAAATATAGGTCTTAAATTAGCAAAGAACTAAAAAGGTGTCATAAAACAATGAGCTCCTGTAAGCTCTTAGAATGGCACATTTTTTGAATTAACAATCAAATCATCCTGCATATCTGTGGTGTTTAAAAAAAAAAAAAAAGCAGAACTAAAGACTTAATTGTGACCCACAGTCTAAAACAATGAAAACAACAATCCACTAATATTATCTGACTGAGAATATATAGAGCATGTTCAGGAAAGCATGTGTAATCTGGATCAAGGATTGTCCTAATCCCATAGCTGGCTGGACTAGGTTAGTTTACAGTGGTACAGCGGCCTCTAGCGGCCATAAACACAACCCGTGAGTCTATACTTGGAGCTGCAAAAACAACAGTGCTTGTTTAATCTAACAAAGAAAAAGGTTATAAATTGGGCTGTTTGAAGAGTGATTGTTATTATTTATGAAGGTCTTTATACAATAATCTACAAGAGTACTAAAATAGAAACATCCAAAACGTATCACAACTGCAACTTTATTTTATTATATCAACTTCCTTTATATTTTTCCAAGCAGTAGTTCAGTTCAGTTTGTTTTCAGATATTATCAGCCTATCATCATGTTCTAATTGATGTAAAATACTTTTTCCACATAGTGCTAGGTGGAATGAACATAGCTTGCTTTTTAGCACCATTTTGATGGAATATTGAGCCAATCCTCTTTGGATATTTATTTAAAAAAGGGTTTTTGACCATGACCCGCCTGCTGAAGATCCTGCCTCAGTATCTCAATTAGATCTTAGTCCAGACTTTGACTAGGCCACACCAAGACCTGTTAATGTTTTTTTTATTATTATTATTATTATTATTATTATTATTATTATTTTTTACTTTGATTCAGAATTGGATCTGTTGATATAGTTTTGAACATTTTATATATTCTAAAGTATATCAGCATGTCTAGAACATTTTATATGTTTATGCTTCAGCCGTTGTAAAACTAATAAAGTTTGAAAGGCAAAAAAAAAAAAAAAATGCTTTCCAAACAGTCCCACCTTTCTCTCATCAGTCCACTGAATATTTCCCCCCAAAATCTCCAAAATCAACCAATGTTTTGGAGAAATGTGAGGCCTGCAATGCTTTGGTTGTTCTGTTTTACTTGTGACCTTCTGGATAAAACAATAATGGGCTCTTGGAGTAATTTAAGTGGAATGACTTCTTTGTGTCATATCTTCTGAATTTACTGAATACTTAAAGCCTTAAACTAGCTTTGTAACCCTTTTCCAGGCAGATAGATGTCAGCTTTTGAGATTGATGTTGTTTTATTCATTTTTACCTACTTCCTGTTCTCAGATAGTTACTAGTTCAGTGATGCAGTATCATCATAAAACTGAGTATGACAGAAAAACAACAGCTGAAAAAAACTGTAAGGGTTTAAATAATTGTTTAATAGTTCTGTATATTATGATTAACAAGCAAAAAATAAGTATGTAACCAATGTCCTAAGAAAATCTGTTTTTGAAAACTATTAAGCAGTGACATTTTAAATTAATTAAAGTCAAAATTCATTAAACAGTGATGGATCCTCTGCAGAGTACAGTAAGTGAGGAACTATGCCAAACATTCAAATGAAGCCACGTTTTCAAAGTTACCTTAAAAAACATTTTTTCCATTTAAGAGAAGAAACGTCAATTTATAGTTTCTAGGACCTCAAAGTAAAAATCATAATGGTATAAAGAGTAATAAACCTCCTTCACTGAACAAGTGAGACCTATTCCTCTATATCCTTATCAGTGAAGAAGAAGAAAAGACATCTGGATCTGATTCCAGATAAAACAAGCTGTAAAAAAAACATGTAACACATGCTTCAGGGGGAACACGTAAAATAAAAACCAACAGTTTCATTCTGGATGAAAATAAATACCTGCTGGTGAGCACCAGGAACTCAGGTACATGCTGCTTTCATAACATTCTGCAAAGGACCAACTATGCAAACAAGCCGATTTCTGCAGGTAAGTTACAGAGGTATGTTGCCCAGGCCAAGTGAGTTTGAGGGTAAGTCATAGAAATGCAGAGTTTGAATACAGCTACAGCTTCAGCTGAACAGCACAAAGGAGTAAACTGATTCTAATAATAAAAAAGGTAGAGATGCATCTCATGAAAGACAACTACTTTTATGGAGCACTTTATAACACATCCATCATCAAATCCATCCATTTTCTGTCACACTTTCGCAAAAACGGATGGTAAATCTCCAGCTGACTACAGAAAAGAAAAGACAGGTCGCCAGTCCTTCGCAGGGCAACACAGAGACAAACAACAATTCATGCACACCTAAAGAGATTTTAGCGCAGCCAATTAGTTTTTGGACTGTGGGAGGAAGCTGGAGTACCCGGAGAGAACCCACGCATGCTCAGGGAGAACATGCAAACTCTAAGCAGAAAGACCCCAGGCCAGGAATTAAAGTCGGAACCTTCTTGCTGCAAGGCAGCAGTGCTACCCACTCCTCCACTGAGCAGCCTAACACAGAACATGTTTTGATATATCTTCGACTTGTTTAAAGGTGTGCATGAATTGTTGTTTGTTTAAATGTGTGGGTTCTTACCAGGTACTCCAGCTTCCTCCAGCCAAAAAAAACTGACTGCTAAATTAGTGTTAGTTATGTTCTGTAGTAAAATGGCGATCTGCCTTAGGGGCATCCCCTCCATCATTAAATGACAAGCGATCAATTCCATTCAATTCAGTTTATTTATATAGCACCAATTCACAACACATGTCATCTCAAGGCACTTAACAGTTCACCAGATCATACAGTCAAATTGATTCAAAGTTTTCTATCTAAGGAAAACCAGTTGATTGCATCGACTCATTGACTTGAATGCAATCCCTCACACTAAGCATGCTTGTAGCAACAGTGGAGAGGAAAAACTCCCTTTTAACAGGAAGAAACCTCCAGCAGAACCAGGCTCAGTGTGAGCGGCCATCTGCTGAGGCCGACTGGGGTTCAAGGAGACAGAAGCAGAGATACAAAAAACAGCTGTAAAAGGCGGCCCCATCCAGGAAACACACAGCCAGGCAGACGAGCTCCAAGCCAACTCCCATGTCAGAGGATGAAGAGAGCACATCCAGCCAGTCAGAGAAACAGGACTACACTGAAAAACAGGCCAATCTCCAGCATCTAATAAACAAGGGTGTTGATGGAAGCAGCACAGCTGATATTTCTCTCCAGGATGGCGTCACAGCCAAACAGGAACAGACGAGGCAAAGCTACTCTGAGAAAAAGCAGAGAGAGCAGAAGGTTAGAGATTGAACTAATAAATTCTGCAGAGTAGGAGAATAGAGAGAGAATGAAGCAGATCAGCAACCAGTAACCCTTTAAGGATAAGCAGCTGTAGACAACAACTAGATCAATAAACCTGATTTAAGAAAAATTGAGATCAATAAGAAAATCACAAAGAATGCATTGATTTGAAATATTTTTTAATCTCCTCTCTCTGTCTATTGGACACTATACTTCCTAGTCTTTACAAGGCTTCATCAGGCATCACCAGCTACAACGCCTTTTTAAAACTAAATATTTTGAAATAATACTGCAGTTGATTTCCCTTTGGGATGGAGAAAATATTCTTCTCCCTTAAAGCAAACTAATCAAGCATTTAAATTTGTTCATTGAGCCTTTTTTTAAATTCTTCTATTAAAATGTGATGATTAATCAGAAAAGAAAACATGCTTAGAACTTTGTTTTAAAGGTTAAATAAAATGAATAGAGGATATGACTCTTCTGTTAATATTATAAGTTATGCTACAGACTTTGTGCCTCCTTTTCTTGAGTTTCTCTGGGCTATTCATGGAGGCACAGATGGCCCCATCCTACAGGCCCATTATGCTCACAGATGAATCTACTTAATTGGTCTGGTTTCTAGTTGTGGGGCTACAGAGTGGACGGGACTTCCAGGGGGAAAGGAGCCTCCTGTCTTCTAGGGAAACTCATTTTCTCTCACTTTTCAGCCGGACCTGATCCTCCCAGCTGCACCATCGCCTCTGACAGACTGCCTCTCCCAACTCCACCACACCGCGATCCGGACTTCACTGAAAAGCCTCCCGATTCAAGCCTCCATCCGCCATTTTCAGCGGATGGAAAGCAGGTAGAGCATTAAATAAAACCAAGTCCCCGGTCCCAACAAACGCAGGTAAGTGCGCGTCTGCGTCTCCTAAACCCCGTTTCCCCAAAAACCACCTTACGAGAGCGAACCTAGGGGGAGAAAAAGGCTGAATAAAGCACCTCACTTGGTAGCAGCAGCAGGATTAGGGGGAGTGAGAGGTGGGGGCAAACAGAGAGGATGCTTTCATACAGCCAGGGGTAACAATAAACTACATCCTTCAGCCCCCCGCTCCTCGGGATCTTTCAAACAGTCTCCTTTATTTAACTTTTATCCAAAGAAACGCGTTAAAACGCGCTTTACGCACTGCGCGCTGCGGCTGTGCAAAAACCGGTCCTTGATTGAACTTGGGCTGCAGGGGGAGGTTTAAAGATGTCCGATCGCAACTTCAGCAACAGTAAAAATAATCAATGAAGTGACATGGGTGGGTTTGCCAGTGAAAAAGTTGATTAATTTGCAGGGATCATCTCCAAGGCGAAGGGTTAGCACCTCAGATGGAGACAAAGGGAATAAGGTGCGCTTGTTCTGCCTACTTTCTGCTGTTTAATTCATTTTTTTATATAAATCATCACCTCATCATCATGTAAAGTAAAAGTGGTTAAGGTTTGGATGTTTGCATTGGGACTGATGGAGGTCTTTTAATGAGTCTGATTGGGATGTGTGTGAGAGCCCAGCCCACCAATGGCTCAGCAGCTTATTGTTGTCCTCAACAAACAGCTTTTCTGACAGTTAATATAAAGAGAAAACATGTTCATGTGCCTGAGATGAGGATAGAAGATGTTTGAACCACTACTGAGAAAGAGTTAGGATGATGGGAAGGAATTCTGAATCATTTTCACACGAAAAAGGCTGACCATTGTGTACTTTTTTATATATGGGGGGACAAAAATGAATATTTGGCTAATATAGTGCCATATTTATTCTTTTTTCCTCTCATTAATGTTAAAATCAGTTCAATTTAATTCAGTCTATTTACATAGCACCAATTAACAATACATGTCATCTAAAGACACGTTACAGAATTCATGAGCATGGTGATTCTAGACAGGGGCCAACAGGGGCCCCTGTAGAAGTGATCCTAGCCTCTGCAATGGCCCCTGTAACAAAGACATAATAGAAAATACAATTATGGTAAAATAATTATTATATATATTGGAAAAGAAAGGCAAATGCCTTTTTATTTTTACCATTTTATTTTATCGAGATGGGATCACTGGTATCATCTGCTAGATCTGAGGTTTCCAGAGCTCTAAATCACTCATTATTTTACTTAATATATCAAACAATAAACTTTTGCCATGTGCTTTGTTTAATTTACTTGTTTAAGAAACCCAAGGAAAAAATACTGACCACATCATGGCACCCCTGGTAAATCTAGTCTTAATTTGGTCTGTGGATGAGCATGTGGCCACCGTAGATATTCGCTTCGATTGTGTCATTGATTTAAAAGTCATACAAGACTTGTGTCAAGTTAAAATTTAAAGATCAAAGCCTCCTACGTATTTTTTTTTTTGTGGGATGAAGAGCAACCTGAACTGATTCCTATTGGAGGAGTTTTTGATTTTTATTACTGTCAATAAAAAATATAAAAAGCCTAATTTACTCAAGTACCCTAAATAAAACCTGGTTGTCCTGTAGTAGTCAGTGCATCAGTAAATAGAGTCAAATTACTGTGTGTAATATATTATCTGCTTTACTCCAGCCTTAGCTTCAGATTTATAAGTGAACTAACAGCATCATGAAAATCAAGGAATACACCACACAGGTCAGGCATGCATTTATAAAGGGTTGGAGCAGATTTATGTTATGAATCAAAATCCCAAACTACAACACTGACTTTAAGAAGCAGAAGAGAGAGTAATGGTAACTCTGGAAGAGCTGCATAGATCCAGAGCTCAAAGGGACCAGGACATCCTCAAATGTAGCCCGTATGAAAGAAGGTGCTCTGATTAGATAAGACCAACATGCAACTTTTATCTATGTGAAAAACAAACACAGCATGCATTTCTCTGAGGCTATAGGAATACAAGCCTAAAGCTGAGGTACACATACTTGGCAGAGAGGAATATTCCTGAGCTGAAGCTGTTTAGCAAAGAATAGGGAAGAATTTGTCATTTCTGTTTGCAAACCTGGTAGAAACATTCCCGAAAGGATTTGGAGCTGCAGTTGTTACTTCAATGAACTATTGTCCTGTGTGGTGATGGCTGTCTAAACATATACGCACTTTTTACAGTTGAATATACTACTTTAGAAAATGGACTTAATGCCTTAAGGGGCATTACATTCAGAGTTGTTGAGGTTTGCTTTCTGAAGATGTTTCTTCTTGGAAGTGCTTTTTTTAAAATAGTGTTACACAAGGTAGCGGTGTTTAAAGTGTTTCCTTAAAAAAGGGTCTAGTGTGTCTCTGTTTAACTCAAGTGTTGAAAAATAACCTGAAGCTTTGAAAGTAGTAAAATTATTCAGGGCTCTTCTAATATTTTCAAATAATTGGTGAGCCTGCATGAAAACTTCTTAATTTGGATAGAGTAATGAATATATTGGGAACAAAACTGAAATGTTTTCTCATGGATGTTAATATTAGGCTTTGACTATTAATGGTCTAAAATAATTGCAGATTTTTATCTTTGATATTTATTTTTGATCTGTTAGAATGGCTGTGAAACAGATGAATGCACCCTGAAAATTCGTGTAAACTAACTTTTCTGTCGTGGCTCATGTAAAAAAGTTTGCCACCCTTTGCTCTTTAAACCTCTGCAGGTGAAACCTCTTACATTTAAAGTCTTATATTAAGATAAATTAGGTAAATTTAGATCTTTTCTTTTTTGCCCCCTTTCACTCTTGTATCATTTAGTGAGAATCATGGCTTTTACTGGGGAGTCAGTGGAGTGTCTGGAGGAAATTCCTGCTCATGTGTGGGATGGTTTGCCAGACTACCTGAATCTTGGACCATCAGCTGTAAATCCCAACCGCATTGGTGAGCTTTTGAACTCCTCCATGTTTTCATATAGTTCAGCATGTCTATAACTTCTGTTTGCATATGGATGCTGCATAGCAATTAAAGGAGTGCTTAAAGCACTGACTGGTCAAGATTATTTTAAAAGCCAGAACTTTAAAAGAATCTAATGAATGAGAAATGTGTCAGAATTTACTGCAAGAAGTTCCATTGTTTAGGCCCAAATTATTCATATCTCTGATAAATCTGAATTAGAAATGATTTTCCTTCAGCCAATAATTTTGTTTCAGATTGCGAATTAGTAGAAATCAACTGATACAGCTATTTTCTTCTTTTAAATTCTAATGTGATTATTTTGACATCAGTCAAACGATCGTCCGATATGTGTTGCCGGTAATTTTGAGCCGATTTTTAGAGCCGATATTGCCTTTTTCTGCCTCCATTTAATTAATGAAAAAGACACAATGATAACAAATGTAACACAAGTCTCAACTTAAACAAAAAAACTAAAATTTAGTTAGAAATTAAACTAAACATAAACAACGTATAGCAAATGGAGGGAGCCGCAATACGTGAGCTTCACATGGTCTCAAGGCATGGCTGCTTACCAATGCAGTGGTTCGTACACTAACCATTTTGTTTACAATAAAGTTTTTGCTCCCCGTCAATCTCTAATCCCACTCTAACCTTTTTCAACTGTTGAACAAAAAAAAAACAACAAAGTCAACAGCAATAGATTAAATATTGTAATAAAATAAACTATCATCTAATCTAAATTGCTAAAACAACCGCATTGAACATGCAAATATTTTAAGCTTAGCTGCTTATTCTATTGTATGAAATAATTTAACATTGCTATAAATAAAACATTTAAAAAAAAATAAATTTTGGGTCATTTATTCAATTCATCTTCTATCAGGCTCCTCTGCAGTTACACTACACCACCCATAGGGGGAGTGAATCCTAGTTTAAGAACCACTGCTCTTATGGATCAGTCAACATATGAAGATATCGGCCAATACTGATGCAATAAACAACCAACAACATTCAGCCAAGAATTTTGTCTGGCTGATGTATCAGTCTATGTTTACTTAGACAGATTTTAAAAAGATGTCAAAGTATCAGTTATTATTCACCCTCTTAAACAAAATTGTATCAAACTAATCAATGAAACAAATCTTTGCTTTTTCAAAGCAATTAAAGCCTTCTGATAATTACTGAGCAGCGCTTCCCTTTTCCACTGGTATTCTGCCAATTTATCTTTGTCCAAGCTGTGGTGTTGGAAGGCCTCCCTGCCATCACCCTAATCAGCATCTCCTTTCACAGATTCTCAGTAGACTCTTAGTGTGTTTACATCAACTTTTTCTAATGTGCATTTTGAAGTATTGCATCAGATAAGGCAAAATTCAAATAAACTCCCTAAAATTCACAAAGAAGTTTTTGGCTTTTTTCGAATTGCTCTGACGTAGCAAAATGTTACTCATATGACGCAACATCGCCATTACTAACTCACATGTTAACATAAGAACAACATCTTTGATTAACACACATTCATTAAAACCAATCTTTATGATTTTGTATTTTTAGGTGTTTGGGCAACAAAGGTGATTCCAAAGGGGAAACGGTTTGGTCCGTTTCTTGGAGAGAAGAAGAAGAGGTGCCAGGTGACCAGTAATGTTTACATGTGGGAGGTATGTAACCACAGCATCAGTTTGTCGGGCCTCAACTGGGTTTGTAGGCATCCAAGTTATTTCTATAAGGATGTGCAACACCTTAGACCCACTGGTCTCTATTTATTCTCTGGATTGCTGATAGACCGTTGGTAGTACAGAGTGCTGTGAAGTCACCAGCCGCCATATTGGTACTCTCTAGATAAATTGGTCGGAATATAAGTAGTCAATGCACTACAGCATCAAACAATGATGATTGTCTCATTTTGGGGGGCTCAAGACTTTTAAACAAACATAAATGCGTTACTTTAACACACACTTGCTGTTTCATAGGATCGGTAGATTATGGTAAAGAAAAAATAGGCACATCACATTGAATTTTCAGTATGAAGTCCAAGTCTATAAATAATGTAATATAACAGACAAATCCATCACAAAAAAATCAGCGCGCTAATGGAACATAATAATACAGTGATCAGATATTAAGAATATTACACCCACATACACACACACTATCTGATTATGTGTCACATGTGCTAAACTGATGATGTACACGTAATATGCATGTAATGATTACATTGTTATGGTAATTACATTACTTACTAAGATGGCGACAGATTACTTCATTTTTTTCAATCTATCAACAGTCTAGTGAATAAGTAGAGATCAGTGCCTAGGCCAGACATGTCTAAAGTCGGCCATCAAGCGCAGCTGTCCTGCAGGTTTTAGAGGTTTCCCTGCTTTAGCACAGCTGATTTCCATTGATGGCTGATCAACAGGTTTTTGCTGAACAGCCATAACCTGAATCAGCTGCACTAAAGCTGAGAAACATTAAAAACTAGTAGGACTGCTTCCTTGACAATGACAATCAAAATGACACAATGACAATCAAGCTACAAGTCTCTATTTAGCTGTATTTCCTGAAGGTTAAATTATTACTTGTTCACACCCCCAAGACTACAACTTGGGGTTAAAGTCCTAAATAATGTTTCAGTTTCTACTATTCAAATGTTATTTTTATCTTTTATTTCCTCATGGTGGCCTTGCAGTAAACACAGTCATCTTGATGGTGTTCTGTAGGTCTATTTTCCAGCTCGGGGATGGATGTGCATTGATGCCACAGACCCCCTGAAGGGGAACTGGCTCCGATACGTGAACTGGGCCCATTCCAGTGAGGAGCAGAATCTGTTTCCACTGGAGATAAACAGAGCCATTTACTACAAAGTTTTGAGGGTAAGTTAAATCCATTTATACGTGTGTCTCGCCACACTGTAGATTCCTAAGTGAATTGATAAATTAAGCAATCCAGAAGCTTATTACATTAAAATGCATCCTTTAACCAAATAGATGCGTACTTTGTTTTGGGTCAGTTTGGGGAAAGATCACTTTCCCCAATTATATGGATGTATTAAAGCATTGCAAGACAGCAGCCTGAAAGTTAGAGCTTTGGGACAAATTCATTAGGAAGAAGCCTACAGGCAGTAAGGTCTGATTTTTTTTTTTATTATATTTTTATTGTGACATCTCAGAATCATGCATGCAGAGCTGAAAAGTTGTGAATTGTAAGCAGATCTACAAAACTGACCCAGTTACACCAGTCCTGCCAGGAGGAAGGTGGTGTGCAAAGTTGTTCAGGCCCCTTGAGTTAATACTGTGTAGCGCCACCTTTTGCTGCTATTACAACAGCAAGTCACTTGAAGAATGTCTCTCTCAGTGAGGTTGGATGGAGAGTGTTTGTGAACTGCAGTTTTCAGTTCTTTCCACAGATTCCCAATTAGATTCCAGTCTGTACTTTGACTTGCCATTTCTAAAATCTGGATATATTTATTTGTGAACAATTCCAATGTATATTTTCCATTATGCTTTGGATCATTGTAGCATTGGATTATACATTTCCATCCCAGTCTCAGATCTTTTGCAGACTCCAACAGGTTTTCTTCCAGAACGGTCCTGTATTTGGCCTCCCATCAATTTTAACCATCTTCCCTGTCCCTGCTGAGGAAAGCAGTGACATGTATTTATATATATATATATATATATATATATATACTTTATTTTTTTTACATTAGAAAGTTATTACAACTTTTACCAACATGATAATATAACCCCCGTTTTTCTACAATTTTGCAGCCCGTTAGAGAACAACTAGAAGAAAAAGCTTAAATAGTGCTATTTATAGTTTGCTGCAATCTATGTAGATTAAACAATGGGTATGCTCTTGTTTGATCAGAGGAGACCAAAACTAAACTGGACTTTTTGCAAAAACCTTACATGTGGTAGAAAATGCTGTAGGTCCCCTTGGGTATCTAATTCCATCTGAAAACATGGTGGAGACAGCATCATGATGTGTGAATACTTTTATTAGTTAAGAATGAAACAAAAACTTTAAATAGACCATTATTGTTCACTGAGAATGGCCAAGTCAAAGTTCAGGTGGGAAATTGAAGAGGCAACGCTTAAAAACTAAGGTTTACAAATATCCTCCATCCTAAACTGCTGTGCAGTTCTAACCACAGCCAAATATGTTCCATGAAATGTGGACTGATTGTGGGTGACTACAAAAGCACATAATATTAGTTTTTAAATGTTTCTGAAAACTGTGCATGTTCTGTTTTAACACTGGGTAGTGCTTGGACACAATATAACATAAACCCCATTAGATCTGCTGCTATAAGGTGACAAAAAATGAAGTGCTCAAGCTTCCTAAATACTTTCACAAGACACTATATTCAGGGGCGGAGCTAGATGGGGGGTCAGGGGTGGCCATGGTCATTGGCCACCTCTTTGGCCACCCCTACCATTTATTTCCCTCTAATACAGATGCTGGCAGCAGTAATACTCTCAAGTGGAATATTCAAACATTTAAATTTTTCAAATATTAATAATTAATAATAATTAATTACTTTACAACAAAAACACTGTGGTTAATTGTGCACATCAATATAGTAACATTAAAGATAAGTACAGAATTCAAGCAGAAATCGATTTTGTGTTTTATTGGGTAAAGAGAAAATTATGTGTCTCTACAAGTCATCTAGGAGCCTTCAGTAAAATCATAGATAAATAACAATTTTAATAAAACTTATTACATAATCATTTTATGTAGATATTACTACTTGTAAATGTCAATTTTAGGCAGAATGATTACTGATAAAAGTAGCTAAATAATGACAATGGAAAAGATCGCCCAAGATTCGCCCGGAAACTCAAACCTATCTACTTTGGCCAGGGGCGGAGCTAGATGGGGGGGCCAGAGGTGGCCCTTAGCCAATCATCGGCCAACCCCCCCCCCAATACAGACAGTAATGCTCTCAAGGGGAATGTTCAAACTTATTAAACATTTAAATTTTTCATTTATTAGCAATTACTTGACAACTAAAACACTGTGGTTAATTATGCACATCAAAATAGTAATATTAAAGTTGATATATACAAAATTCATGCTCTCTTCAGAACAAAATTTTGTGTTATATGGGGTAAATAGAAAATTATGCGTCTCTGCAAGTCATCTAGGAGTCTTCAGTGAAATCATAGATAAATAACTACTTTAATAATAACTTAATGTAGATATTAGTCCACGTAAATATTAATTTTATGCAGAACAATTTTAAGTAGGTACGTAATGACAATGGAAAAGATATTCAAGGGTATCCCTTGGATACCTTGGAGAAAATATGGATGTTGTGTTCGTTCCAGTTTAGATTGTCCCTGAGGTTCTGGCGCCTATCAGTTTTTGGCCACCCTTCAGTGTACATTGGTTATTGCCTTATAAAAATTTTCTGGCTACTCCTCTTACTATATTGTGTCCTAACTCTGCACTAACTTCCCTGTGTTTTTCTCACTCTAAATGAATTTAAACCTGTATGATAAAGTCTGAAATGCTGTGTTGTTGTTCATTCTAAGAACTATCTAGAGACATCAACAGCAGCTCTGGTGGGATCATTAATAACCTCGTTCCATAAGCGTTATAAGACAGATTAGATGCACAGCAGTCCTTAAGCGCGAGCGCTGCCTCCCAGCAAGCCGAGCTGTGATTGGTCGCCGGGCTCATCTCTCATCGTTGCAGCCTATCGGACCGGGAGAGGAGCTGTTGGTGTGGTACACAGTGGAAGACAACCCCGAGATAACAGCTGCACTGGAGGAAGAAAGAGCCAGCAGAAGGAGCTCACCCAGGTCGAAACGAGGTGAGGCCTGAGCACCGAGCCACGCTGAAGCTTCAACTCTTTGCTTGTTTAATCCGTAACTCATTTCAAAGTTAGAAATGACGAGCTAGCAGGCTAGAACAGAAAGGAAGCTAACGTACGATGTATGGGGCTTTCTCTACTTTTATACCTCACCTAAAAACTCGTCATTACAACCCGGTTTGGCCACCATAGTCCAACAGAGTTGGGTTAATGGTCATATTTGACTGTTAGAAGAGTTTCTGAGGTGTTTTTTTTCCTTAGCAGGATACAACGTTGTTGAGGATGTGACCTTCCTGGGTTCATCCATCGCTCTCTACTTGATGATGGCCTAGCGAGTTAGCTAACGAGCCAGCTTCCTTATCCGACTGTTTGGGCTCACGTATTCGGTTGCTGGTTTTTTTTTTTAACAAAACGAATGGGTGTGTAGTGAGTTCGGCTCGGTGCTGTCCGTGGTTTCGGTCCAGAATAAGCAGCTCATCGAGTTGTCAGAGTTGATTGCTAGCTTAAAGCTAAAATAAACGGCTAGGTCTGGACGCACGGACATCTCGGTGTGGAGGAGCAGATGGTAAACTGGGTGGATGAAGTCGCACTTAATTCAGTCAAAATCTACTCAATATGTCTCTAATCGGTTGATTTAGGTTCATTTTTATAGCAATAGATTCAAGTTAGTGGAGACAAACAATGCCTCAGGTATGTAGGTCTATATATATGTATTTTAATATATATATTTTCGTTACGTCTGTTTATAACAGTTTCATGTTATTTAAGGAACTCGATCGAGGTTAGTGAAAGTATGCGGGTTATGTTGTTAGCTCTGTTTCACATTTAGTGTAAACACATCCAACTTGGCTGTCATGTGCTACTACATTCACCAGTTTGAACTTTGAACATGTGTTTCCATAAAGCAAAGTAGTGTGTTAACTCGGAGAAGAAAGCTGGAACTGTGGAGCCTTTCTTCCCAATAAGTTGTCCTTCATCATTAGATTATTTCAGTCATACATTAGCCCTCTGTAGGTCAGCCTTTGCCCTACAGCTATTAGGATACCCGACTATCTGTGTTATCATGTAATTATATATATTTAGTGAGATAAATCCAGCTTTGTTGCCTTTAAAGCAAAAATAAATGCTGTTAAAAGTTAAAGGGGATGTAATCATCCTTTTCCTAGACTCCTTTATGTATGTTTTCTTTCAAGTTAAAGTCCTATATATTAAAGAAGCTTCAAGAAAATAGTTTGTAAAAGTTTCACTATTATCTGCTATCTTCTAAATTCATTAAGATGTTTTTAAGCCTGTAGGTTATTTTAGGTGTAGGAATTTCTATGAATATAATGCAGAAATACTCAAACAAGGGAAAATAAGAATGGAGTCAGAATTATGTTAAAGAAGGGATTTTCTGGATTTGGGATGCTGAACATCAATCTAAGACCAAAGTAGTGATCTGAAGTGTTTAAATGGCAAGTTCTCTAGTGAGGAGGAGAAAATCTGAAACAATGTCTGATAAGAGCAGTTTGGAGACCTAACAAACGGGCACCCTTTGGAGGGATTGGAAAGCTCTTTGGTGAGCCTAGTTTGCTTTTAATACTGTACCTATCGTTTAATGCCATAGTAATGTTGGTACTTGTAGGAAAGCTGTAAATTAACCAGTAGTACAGTTCTGTTAGTGTTGAGATAGACGCAATTTACGCTTAATTTCTTACTAGTGTTTTTATTCTTAAATGGGTTAAGCTTAATCTTAGAAAGCATGTGTTTGCACACCACAACCACCATCTTTGTCACCAGAATAGCCTTCAGCATTCTCGCTGGTTTCACACTTGTGTTATTTTTTTCCTCATTATACATTTATGATTTATTCTTGAATGTTTTTCTACTCTTTGGTAATGTAGCTGTCTAAACAACATTCATTTGAGCCACTCAAGCTCAAGTCCAATTGCAGCTGGTTTCCTTACAGGAACATAATATTTGACCATGGATAGTCACTTCCAGTTAATGCTTCACATAATTGTGGAAGAATCGGACACTAGCTGGGATCAAACACACTCATTTTCATTCGGCTCAGACATCGAGAAAAGAGCACAGCTAGAATGAAGAGGGTTAAGCTAAGGAGAGCAGGTGTTTGTTTTTCTTGTTTTATGTCTCTTTTTAACTGAAAGAGGATGTTGTCTGAAAAGGTTATTTTCAAATTTTGTCTCACAAGCAACAGCTTTGGTTGCCTCTGTGGTTTTGGATGTTTACTCTTGTTTCTTTTCCTAATCTCTGTCACAAAAGTCTGTACTCCACTATTTTCTGTCTTGTCAATAACCCCTAAACATCAGTAAGAAAGATTGAAATTGAGAAAGCAGATTCCTGTCCTATGAGTAACAATCTGTCATGTAGTTCAGATGAAAATTACATCACTGTTCAAACCTAGTACTCACTTCCTGTTTGTGAGAGAGGTGTGACTACAAGGCAAATTATTTTTGACAGCGCAGGTTTTTAAAATTGCTTATCTAGTTATAAAAGCAATAGAAACTGACCATGATTGGTTTTTCTTTTATTTTCTCTACCTTTTAGTGTTTTAGGCTTTATGGCTCTAAATTAACATATTTGCCCATTCAATCTAGGGACCAGCAGTTGTTTTTGATACCTCTCTCATTGCAGGACTCTTTCCCTAAAGCCCTGGAGGCAGTAAGCCCTTTCACGCAGTCATTTGATTGTAATGTAATATATTTTCAAGCTACTTCCTGCTCTCCTTATTCATCTAGTATGACGTAAATATTGTGAGGATACTTTTATGTTAACTTTTGGTTAAAGCTGCTAGGAAATATAAGTTGTCCTCACGCATCTTTTGACAAATATGTGCTGTAGCTAACGTCTTGTAGCTAAATTTTGTTCTCTAATGTGATCCAACCACTGCAGAGAGGGGAGGTGTGAAAGGTGGCAACACTAAAGGAGCACACTTTTTTGTGTGAGTCCTGTTCTGCCATTATAGCTCTTTGAATAGATCTCCAAGAGCTAGATGATAACCAAACAGCTTTGCTTTCACAAGCAGACCCTTATGACTGTTGCCATAATGTTCCACTTGTTACTTGTAGATAAAAGTTTATTGAAAATGATTTAGGGAGTAAAACTGTATACAACGGAGCTGAAAATGGGAAGGGGGGTGAGAAAGAAAGAGGGGATAAGAACTATGGGGAGAAAGAGGGAACGAGAGAAACAGGAAAGAGTGCATGAAAATGGAAAATAAAAGAGCAAAAATAGACAACACAGATGTTAAACAGTAACTCCTAGAAGTCTGCTTCCACACCTGTATGAGATGAGAGGAAAGCAAAACAGAGCATTACAAAAGCAAAAAGAAGACGGCAGATAACCAAAATAAACATCTGTAAAAAGCTTCCAGAGCAGCGGGTATCCCTTAGATATCCATGTGTGAGGAAAGCAAAACCTATGGTGACACAATATTATTCAGGGTGGTATGTACCTGTAGCTGCAACTTAGTATTTAGTATTAGAGTGCATCCCTGAAAAGGAGCACACGTTAAACCCGAAACTGAAAAACAGGATGTGGGAATGTCGTTGGATATACTGCATTGGAATTGGCTTGTGTCTGGCAGTTTTTTCAACTATTCAGCATGAGCTCAGATAATCACCATTATAGATGCACTCACTTTCTTGCAACATTAATGCAAGGCTTAATACTACTCTATTTAAGATGAGAATTCCGGTTTCCTTTATTAGAATACAACAAATCACAAGTTTAAGTCTAGCTTCAATTATGTTATTTAAGTTATGTGTGGAGTAGGATAACTCTACTAGGATGGTGTCATAAGATCAAATACCACCTAAAGGATTGCAATGAATTACGGGAAGTTTTTTTTAAAAGTATAATCTCCAAAATCTCCCTATAGGTTACTTATAGACTCTGCCAAACGGGATGCCACTGTATTGCCTGTGCATCTTAAAGGAATAGTACACCCAAAACATGATTAGCCTTCATTTTCTACTCACCCCCATGCTGAACAA